>NC_091445.1:46345550-46580448 GCF_964237555.1 Oryctolagus cuniculus | reverse complement strand
AGTATAATAAATGTATATGCAATTACCTATAATTATAATGTACAATATAAAATAAATGTACATCCAATTACAGGGCACCTTGCCATTTAAAAGAAATGTTAATGGATTTAAAGAGAGACATAGACTCCCATACAATAGTAATGGGGGACTTCAACACCATACTTTCATCAATGGGCAGATCTGTGGGGAGCAACTCGGACTAGACTGTTACTGGAATTAAGACTTATTCTATGCATCTGCTCTCCCACAATATGGCGCTGAAGGAACACCTGTGCAGCCCCCGAGAGAGCCGGCCGGCGGTGTGCCGCTCCCCCGCGGAAGTGGGGAAAGTGGCAGGGGGAACTGCCCTTCCACGGAGGTGGAAGGATGGTAGCCAACCCGGGAAGAACCAGCAGCAAACCCGGGAAGGGCCGAGCAGACAAAAGAACAGCGCAGGGTCCTGTGTCGTTCCTCCATGAAGAGGGGGGAGCGACATAATGGTGCCGTGACTCGGATATGAAGCCTAGGCAGGGTTTAGTGTTGTTCCTCCATGAAGAGGGGGAGCGACACAGATCAACTTCAGAAAATCAACAAAGAAACAGCAGAGCTAATCGACACTATGGACCAAATGGATTTGCCTAATATCTACAGAACTTTTCATCCCACAATTGCCCAATACACATTCTTCCATCAGTGCATGTAATTTTCTCTAGGATAGATCGTCTGCTAGGCCAAAAAAGCAAATCTCAGCAAATTCAAAAAAAATCAAAATCATACCATGCATCTTCTCTGACTATGATAAAATGAAGCTTGAATTCAATACCTCAAGAATCTCTAGATCATATAGAAATACATGGAGACTGAACAACATGCTCTTGAACGAATAGTGAATCACAGAAGAAATCAAGAGAGAAATCAAAAAATTTCTGGAAACAAATGAAGATGACAATACATGATATCAAAACTTGTAGGATACATTAAAAGCAGTGTTAAGAGGGAAGTTTATGGCAATTGGTGCCTACATGAAAAAAATTGGAAAGGTACAACATAAATGAGCTATCAGTGGATCTCAAGCACCTAGAAAAACAACAACAAAACAAACACCAAGTTAGTAGGAGGAAAGAAATAATTAAAATGAGAGAATAAACAAAATTGAAACCAAAATATAATGCAAAAGATCAATGAAAATCAGCCCTTAAGGCATGCAGATCCGGCTGAAATGCCCATGAGAGTATTTCAGGCATGGAAAGCCAAGAGACTCTGGGGGAAAAAAAAAAAAAAAACCTAAATGAAAGATCTCCATGAGTGAGATCCCAGTGGAAAGAATGGGTCATCAAAGACGGAGGTACCTTTCTCTGAAGGGAGGAGAGAACTTCCACTTTGACCATGGCCTTGTCTAAAAATGATCAGAGTCATTGAACTCAGGGGGCTGCCATAGCCTTGGCAGCTCATGACAAGAGCCTAGGGTGATTACTGAGGCCATAAACAAGAGTGTCAATTTGTTAAGTCAACAACAGGAGTCACTGTGCACTTACTCCTCATGTAGGATCTTTGTCCTTAATGTGCTGTACATTGAGATTTATTGCTATAACTAGTACTCAAAGAGTACTTTACACTTTGTGTTTCTGTGTGGGAGCAAACTGTTGAAATCTTTACTTAATGTATGCTAAACTGATCTTCTGTATATAAAGAGAATAGAAAATGAATCTTGATGTGAATGGAAGGGGAGAGGGAGTGGATAAGGGGAGGGTTGCGGGTGGGAGGGACGTTATGGGGGGGAAGCCATTGTAATCCATATTCTGTACTTTGGAAATTTATATTCATTAAATAAAAGTTAAAAAAAAAAAAACAGATCAAAGAACCTGAAAAAAAAAAAAGAGCTGGTTTTTTGAAAACATAAACAAAATTGATACACCATTGGCCCAGCTAACAATAAAAGAGGGAGAGGATGCAAATCAATAAAATCAGAGATGGAAAAGGAAATGTAATAACATATATCACAGAAATAAAAAGTATCATCAGAAATTACTACAAAGAGCTTAGGAAACCTAGAAGAAATTGACAGATTTCCAGACACATACAATCTACCAAAATTGAGTCATGAAGACATAGAAAACCGTGGGTCAATAAAGACCCTCCCAAGAAAGAAAAACCCAGGACCAAATGGCTTCACTGATGAATTCTACCAGACATTTAAAAAGAGCTAATTCCAATTCTTCTCAAGCTATTCAAAACAATTGAAAGGGAGGGAATCCCCCCAAACGCCTTCTATGAATCCTGCATCACCTTAATTCCTAAACCAGAAAAAAAGATAACAGAGAAATAACTACAGACCTATTTCCCTGATGAACATAGATGCAAAAATCCTCAACAAAATTCTAGTGAATAGAATCCAACAATGAATTAGAAATATCATTCACCTGGACCAAGTGGGATTTATCCCTGGTATGCAGGGATGGTTTCACATTCACAAATCATTCAATGTAATACATCACATTAGAAAACTGAAGAACAACCATACAATTATCTCAATAGATGCGGAGAATGCATTTGATTAAATACACATAATTTCACAGTGAAAACCTTAAGCAAAGGAAAATTCCTCAACACAATTAAGGTAATTTATAACAAACCCATGGCCAGCATCCTCTTGAATAGGAGAAAGCTAAGCATTCACTTTAAGATCTGGAACCATGCCCATTTTCACCCTTGCTATTTAATATAGTCCTGGACTTTTTAGTTAGAGCCATTAGCCAAGAAAAAGAAATCAAAAGGATACAAGTTGGAAAGGAGGATGTCATTACAAATGACATGATCCTATTTATAGGTGTCCAAAAGACCCCACTAAGTGACTATTGGAACTCCTTTATAAAAGAGTTTGGTAAAGTGACAGAATATAAAATCTACACAGAAAAACCAATATCCTTTGTATACACAGACAATGCCAAGTCTGAAAAAAGAACTTTTAAGATAAATGCCATTTATAATAGCTACTAAAATTAAATACCTTGGAATAAATTTAACCAAGGATGTCAAAGATCTCTACAATGAAAATTACAAAACAATAAGAAAGAAGTAGAAGACATGGAAAAATCTTCCATGTTCATGAGTTGGAGGAATCGATGTCATCAAAATGCTCATTCTACTGAAAGCAATTTATGGTTTCATGAGATCCCAATCAAACTACCAATGGCATTTTTCTCAGAACTTTAAAAAATGATGCTAAAATTCCTGTGGAAACACAAGAGACCCTGAAAAGATAACAAAATTTTACACAACAAAAACAAAGCTGGAGGAATCACAAAACCAGATTTCAAGATATACTACAGGATAGTTATAATCAAATCACCCTAGTACTGGAACAAAAAAAAACAGATGTGTAGACCACTGGAACAGACAGAAACTCCAGCAATCAATCCATGCATTTACAACCAACTTGTTTTTGACAGAGGAGGAGCTAAAATCAACCCCTGGAATAAGAACAGTCTTCAACAAATGGTGCTGGGAAAACTGGATGTCTGCATGCAGAATTATGAAACTAGATCCCTACCTTATACCTTACACAAAATATCCACTCAAAATGGATCAAAGACCTAAATCTATGCTGGATGCTTAAACTACCAGAGAACATTGGAGAAACTCTGCAAGGCATTGTCGTTGGCAAAGACTTCCTGGAAAAGACCTCAGAAGCACAGGCAATCAAAATCAGAATTGACAAATGGGGTTACTTCAAGCTGAGAAGCTTCTGCAATTCAAAAGAAACATTCAGCAAAGTGAAGAGGCAACTGACAGAATGGGAGAAATTATTTGCAAAATACACAACCAAAAAGGTGGTAATATCCAGAATCTATGAAGAGCTTAACAAATTCAACAAAAAACAAACAATCCAGTTAAGAAATGGGCAAAGGATTTGAACAGGCATTTTTCAAGGGAGGAAATTCAAATGATCAACAGATACTTGAAAAAATACTAAGAATCACTAGCCGTCAGGGAAATGCAAATCAAAAGCACAATAAGGTTTCACCTCATCCCAGTTAGAATGGCTTTCACACAGAATTCAATAAACAACAAATGCTGTTGAGAATGTAGGGAAAAAACATACCCTAATACACTGTTGGTGAGAATGCATACTGGTGCAGCCACTGTGGAAGACATTATGGAGATACCTAGAAATCTGAATATGAAGCTACCATATGATCCAGCCATCCCACTCCTGGGAATTTACCCAAACCAAAACAAATCAGCATATGAAAGAGTTATCTGTACCTCTCATCTTCATTGCAGCTCAATTTATAATAGCTAAGATATGACATCAACCCAGATGTCTCTCAACTGAAGAATGGATAAAGAAATTATGGTATATGTACACTATGGAGTACTACTTTGTTGTAAAAAAAAATTGAAATCCTGTCTTTTGCAACAAAGTGGATGCAACTGGAAACCATTATACTTAGTGAAATATTAGTCACAAAATGATAGATATCATGTTTTCCGTGATCCTTAGTAACTAATAGAGTACCTAAAATGTAATGCATTGGAATGAAATGGACATTTTGAGATTTGATGATTGTCTACAACAACCTTTGTCTCATCTGTTGAGGAACAGTGTGTTTTTTTCCTTCATATTACTTGTTGAACTCTTTTATTTAATGTAGAATTAACCTTATGATCATTAAGTAAACTGAAAGTATATCTTTGTGAATTGAAAATGAATCTTGATGTGAATGGAAGGGGAGAGAGAGTGGGAAAGGGGAGGGTTGTGGGTGGGAGGGAAGTTATGGGAGGGAGCCATTGTAATCCATAAGCTGTACTTTGGAAATTTATATTCATTAAATAAAAGTTAAAAATGAAAAAAAGGAAAATATATCTTTGTAAAAATTAAGAGTAAGAATGGGAGAGGGAGTAGGAAGAAGGGTTGGAGTGTGGGCAGGAGGGAGAGTAGGGTGATATGTATCATTATGTTCATAAATCTGTATATACAAAATACATGAAACTTGTATAACTTAAAGAAAATTTTTAAAAAGTAATGTCATGTTATCCATGTGATCCTATACAAAAATGAAACAATATGTCCTCAATAACAGGCACCCATACACATGTACATTTTTTTTCTCAACAAACAGAAGAAAATCAACTAATCAGAAATGAATAAAAAAAAACTTACCAGTATAATGCCCCCAGGACACTCAGCACAGTAGCAACAAAAATGTCCATAGAAAAGGAATGCATTTTTGTTCACAGCAAAAATTGCCCGTAACACAAATTCTTTTCTATTACTGTCATTTGACCTTTACTTGAACTCCAAAGGATTACTGCACAGTAGAGAAAGCTCATAGTAACTGTGAATAAGTAAAATTAACTTATTTTTATCTTCCACATCACAAATTCCTACACATCAAAGTACCACCTATTGGATAAAAAAATAAAATTCAGAAGTGATTGTGAAACAAAACTCTTCAAAGTACTTATGAAATGTTATGTTAATAAGTCACATGAAATAATCCCTTGCACATAGAAGTCTATTTATTTACATCTTAATGAAAACCAAGCATTGCATGGAAAAGATAAACTTTTCAAAGGATATGAAAAGAAATTCACATCAGAATACAGGCCTAAAGCTTTCAAAAATATCTGGTTTTGTAAAACATACATGCTGAGAAATTTTCCAGAGACCTAGGATTTGTAGCCATCCTTCATTCTTCCTATCACTACCCCTTATCTCTCTTTTTCATCCTAATTTACAGCATTTGTCAAGCCCAGATAGGATGAAAGTAATGTAAACAGGCAGCTATGGGCAGATTTTGTTGTAAATATAGAAACTAAAGGCTCAGAGCAATATCTGAATCTCGTTTGCTTGGCAGTGATGTAGATGTTCAGACAGGACAAGCTTTCACTGGAAGGTATGACTATAAATAAAATGTTCCCCCAAAGAAAGTAACAAGCTGGCATCTCTTTCCCAAAGAGAAAGTCACAGAATGGCTCAAATTGATCTGAGTCCTTCCCTCCGCTTTATTAGTCAGAATTGAATTGGGTCCTCTGATCATAGGGTGAGAACCATATAAAGTCTTCATTATCATATGCAGTAAAACCCCAGAGAATAAATTTGAGCTGAGCCATTTTGTGAGTAAGTACTCAAGGAACTTAAAAGCAATTCAGCTGGTTGACCTGGGAAAGAATTTGAGGAACCTAAATGCACCTTCATAAAGGCCATGAATTCATCACCATTGACTCTACCTCAGACACAATAAGATCACTGCACTTAAAACCAATGGCTTCAGGGAACTGGCAATTTGTGCAATATTTAGGAGCATCCCTGGTTGAAGGAAGTTATGACAAGAAAATAATAAATGACTGTACCACTTTTCAAGGAAGAGAAAACCATCTTCTACAAATGGAATCATATGTGATCCATGTATTTTAAGAACTAGAAAGCTGAAAAATGATGGTGTTGACAGAAAAAAAGGAGAAGTGGCACCACAGGCTGGTGGCAGATAAGGCAGCAGAGTGCAAAGATGACCGAAATTCACCTCATCTAGATAAACAGAACATTGAATCACTCCGCAGATATGAGGAAGTTGGTTGAGAAACAGAGCCCTTGTGCTTGCTTCCACCCTTGTAAGTGATCTGAAACAAGTCTCCTAACAGCTAACCTTTTTCTGTAAGAATTAAATTCTCATGTTCTTTGTTTGTGACATATTGTATGGTGACAGTTTCACAAGTGTGTATGCATCTCCAAACTAATTAACTTACAGGCATTAAATATGTACAGCTCAACCATATGTCAATGAAGTGATTTCTTAAAAAAAAAAAAAACTTTAAATAAAATCTCATATCTTCTCTCAGTACAGAATTGTATAAAATATACAAATTCCTTCTTTTGAAAAATAAACATAGTGTTTGAAATCTCACATACTATACTCACATGTTTTTCCCTTCCACAAAAATATTTTAAAATCCAATGGTCAATGGGTGTCTCCTTTCAGGTGATTATAGGTGCATTTTAATTAGCCATTATGACACCATATTGTAGGAGGAAATGCAGATTAGATGGGTACTGCTCACTGTAGGAGATGGACTGGAAACCAGTCCAAAAGATAGTAGTTTCCTGGACATGCTGCAAAACAGGAATCTGATGGCCTCACATAATTTATTTTCTTATTTATTTATTTTTCCCAAGAAACATTTTATGAAAGGTATACAAACTTCATGCATTTCATAAATACAACTTTAGGAACATAGTGATTCTTCCTGCTGTACCTGTACTCTCACTCACTGTTCCACACTGCTTCTTCCTCCCTCTCATAATCCCAGTCTTTTTTTATTAAAATCGATTTTCAATTCACTTTATACACAGAAGATTAACTCCATACTAAATAATGAGTTCAAAAATAGTGTGGAAAAAAAAAACAGTTCCTTAACAGTCTTTTTTTTAATTTCTCTTTTCATTTCTTCTATGACCAACTGTTCATTCATTCAGGAGCAAGTTGTTCAGTCTTCATGTGTTTGCATGTATTTTAGAGATTCTTGAGTTGTTGACTTCCAGTTTCATTCCATTATGCTCAGAGAAGATGATATGATTTCGATTTTTTGGAATTTGCTGAGAATTGCTTTATGGCCTAGCGTATCATCTATCCTAGAGAAAATCACATGCACTAATGAGAAGAATGTGTATTCCACAATTGTGAGATGAAAGTTCTGTAGCTATCTGTTAGGTCCATTTGGTCTATAGTGTCAATTAACTCTGTTGTTTCCTTGCTGATTTTCTGTCTGAGTGATATGTCCATTGCTGAACGTGGGATATTGAAGTTCCCATTATTATTGTATGGGAGTCTTTGTCTCCTTTTAGATCTAATAACATTTCTTTTAGATAACCAGGTGCCCTGTAATTAGATGTACCTACATTTATTTTAATCACATCTTCCTGTTGAATTGATACCTTAATCATTGCATAGAGCCATTCTTTGCCTCTTTTAATAGTTTTATGCTAAAATCTATTTTGTTTGGTTTTAGGATGGCTACACCAGCTCTCTTTTGGTTTCTGTTACCACAGAATATCTTTTTCCAGACTTTATCTTTCAGTCTGTTGTTATCTTTGTTGGTGAGATGTATTCCTTGTAGGCAGCACATAGATTTTTTTTTAATTTATTTCATTAAGTTGAAAGAGTTATGGACACAGGTAGAGACAGAAAGAGAGAGAGAGAGATCTTCCATATGCTGGTTCACTCCCAAAATGGCCACAATGGCCAGAGGTGAACTGATTCAAAGCTAGGAGCTTCTACTGGGTCTTCCATGTGGGCACAGGGGCACAAGGACTTTGGGCCATCTTCCACTGCTTTCCAAGGAGCATTAGTAGGGAGCTGGATTGGAAGTCTGAGCAGCTGGGAATTGAACCAGTACCCATATGGGATGTCAGTGCTGCAGAGCAGGGCTTTAACCCATTGAGCCACAGCACCTGCCCCAGAGGGATTTTTGTTTTTTTAATCCATTCTGCCAGTCTGTATCTTTTAACTGGAGAGTTGAGGCCATTTATATTCAAAGTGACTATTGACAAGTAACTACTTGGCCCTATCATGTTTTTCTATAAATATCCCTATTGTTTACTTTGGGTTTCTTTCCTACATTTCCTGGAGGATTTTCTGCCTTCATCTTCTTCCATAGTGATGACCATGTTTCTGTGATTTTGTGTGTAGCACAACCTGAAGCATCATTTGCAAAGTTGAACAAGTGCTGAAAAATTCTTTCAATTTATCTTTGTTATGGAAGGTCTTTATTTCACCTTCATTCATAAATGAGAGCTTTGCATGGTATGGTAGTCTAAGTTGACAGTGTTTTTCTCTTAAGACTTGGAATGTATCTTGCCATTCTCTCCTAGCCTGGAAGATTTCTGATGGGAAGTCAGCTGTGAGTCTAATTGGAGATCCTCTGAAAGTAATCTGGCATTTCTCTCATGCCCATTTTAGAATCTTTTCTTCATGTTTTACTGTGGAGAGTTTGACAACAATGTATCAAGGTGAAGATCTTTTCTGGTCATGCCTATTAGGAGTTCTATGTGCTTCCTGTGTTTAGATATTCTTTACTTTCTCCAAATTGGGGGAGTTTTCTGTAATTATTTCACTAAAAAGGAGTTCTAATCCAATCTCTTTTTCAATGCCTTCATGAACTCCTAAGACCTATATGTTGGGTCTCTAGAGTATCCCATAAATCTCTAACACTATTTTTAGTTTTCTAATTTCTTTTTTTTCTTTTTCTTTTTCTTTTTTGTAAAATTTCCAGAGATTTGTCTTCTAATTCAGATGTTCTTTCCTCTGCCTACCTAGTCTGTTGTTAAGGTTTCCCACCACATTTTTTATCTGATCTGTTGAATTTTTCATTTCTAATATTTCATTTTGATTTCTCAAATTTTTGAATTCCATTTCTGGCATTTCTTCAATCTCTTCATTTTCACATTATAGTATTAAAATGCTGTTGTGTTCCTTTGGAGACTTCAAGTTATCTTCCTTATTCCTATTTCTTATTGCTGTATTCATATTTAGGCATTTATGGAGATAATATTGGTTTCTTTTTTTCTCTGTGATGGCTTTTATCTTTGGACTATATCTCTTTGGCTTAGTGGAGTGTCTGCTCTTTAAGTGAATACCGTGAGGAGCGTGCTGGGTGTGGAGCTATGTTCAGTGCTCCAGGGTGAGGGGCGTGTCCAAGGTGTCACACAAATTAGGTGTTGTAATCTCTCTTTGGTTTTTTTGGGGGGTTTTTTTTGGGTTTTTTTTTGTTTTTTAATCAGAGGGGAAGTTAAATCTGCTCTGTTGGGCATAGTCTCTTGCTCACCTCCTCTCCTCCAAGGAAACCAATGCCTCAGTGCTAGCCCCAGTGGGTACAATATTCATACACGCTATCATAAGAATCATACAAAGTATCCATGTAGTTCTTGGGTGTGAGCACAGATCCTGCAGAAAGGACCCTCACCAGGGAATCAAGGAGCCATGCACATGCGGAGCTGCCCAAAGACCTAGCCACACCCTGTGCCCTCCCATGCAGCCACAGTGTTTTCACAGTTCCAGCACACAAGGCTCCCAGTCACAAGCACCCAGCCCATGTCAATGCTCCCAGCCAGACTCCAGTGTCTCTTCTTGGCTGGTTGCTGGGCTCATGGATATGAGCTGCTGCAGCTGGTACATATATCCTAAATGGTTCCTGTCCCTTCTTGGCTAGTTACAGCATCCAGTGCCAAGTGTCAGGGAGAGAGAAATGTGCCCCTTTTTTTCTCTTCTTGGTTGGTGGGTACACTGTCCTCCACAATGTTCCAAGCCAGACTCACACAATGCTCTTCCCTCAGCTCTATCACCAGTGGCTTGGGCTGCTGCAGTTTGGTCTCACTTGACTCTCCAAACCTGGTGCTGAGGTTCTCGGCTGCTGGGGTCCTGAGTTGTACACATCCACATCATTGACATAAATCCACAGTGTCCCTCTAATTTGTGTGGAGTTCCCTCCGCAATGTTCTCCCTAACTCTTCCTTCAGATTGCACCCTCTGTACTTTTTTAATCTATCTTCCCCTACAGTAGAGCAGTAAGCTCCCTCCCTATCCTTCCATGTTGGAATTCTTTTACATCAGTCATTCCACCAGCGTTGTTGTCTCTCTGATAGCTCTTATTCTCTAAAATTAATTTTATTCTCCACATTTTTTGGATAACCTCATATATGAGAATAATTGCAATCTGGTTCTGGTAATACCTAGTTTCTCCCGTCCAAGGTCAGCAGTCAGTGGCTTCCCCTGGAACCAGTTTCATCTCAATGAAATTCTCTCTTTCCACCATGTGGGCCTGCCTACTGTCTGCCTTTCATGCCTACTTCCTCATCCTCCACTCCAAATTCATCACTTCATTGTATTAATCCAGTGTACTGCCTGCACTCTATTATTATCTGTCTGGAACTGCACAAATTCCAGTTCTTAAAGTATATACTTTCTGCCTCAACTTCCAATAGCTCTCACTTTCTATTTCTGCTTCTTTTGATACTATCTTTTTCTGTTTCTAATTACAATAATTAGAAAACCTGTGTAATGTTGAAACCACAGGAGGTAAGACAATCCTGAGTACCTGCCGGGAGTGCAAATGTACTTTACTAATACCTTCTGCTATTGATCATAGGAGGAAATCTGCATGTTTACATAATTTTAAAATCAGAAAAAATAGATATATCTTTTTAAAATGGGTTAGAGAAGGAGAGAGAGAGAGCAACTCCCATCCACTGGTTCACTGCACAAAGTTACATGCTTAAAGCTGGACTGGACAGAAGCTGGGATCCCAGAAGCCACTGCAGGACTCCAACATGGATGGCAGGAACCCCATTACTTCAGCCAACACTGTTGCCTCTAAAGATCCACATTAGCAGAAAGTTGGAGTCAAGATTCAGAGCCAGAAATCAAACTCACGCACTCCAATGTGGGGACCCAAGGAATCTTAACTACTTTTCACCACTAGGCTAAATATCCTCTCCCTAGTAATAGTTTTGGGGAATAATATGGGAAATGTCTTTCTAAAGAACAGAAAACTTGGTTTCTTTTTACTGTGTCCTGCTGACTTTGGGGAAGACATTACTCCTGCTGGAAGAGCCACTGGAGCACATCATTCTGAGACTGGCCTCTCATATTCACACACACACACACACACACACACACCACAAAAGGCAACAGTGTTGGCTGAAGCCAGCAGACAGGTAAGCTTTCAAGAAGTTGCCACTGGCTACCCTTTCCTCTAACTCCACAGTCTTCCTCCAAGGGCCTCCCATTGGTCTAACATGGAGAAAAGTCACTTGTCAAGGGAGCCTGGCTACATTGTCATGTAAAACCAGCCGCCAGAGATACAGAACAGTGAGCACAAGGGTAGAACATGGAACTGGGAATAACTAGGAAAAGGACTGACCCATTTTCATTGGAACTGAAAAAAAAATATCAGAGAACTTAGAGTTTGGAGGCAGAAAAGGTCTTTTTTGCTAAGGATGACCTTTGGTGACAGTGATGTTTGATGTGTCTTAATTTGCATTTTATATCCACTTAGAGAAGACAATGGAGATGCTGCAGGAAATAAAAAGAGTAATAAAAGTTAAAGTCCAAGGGAAAAGCATGTCTGGGGGTAATTAATAGGCCCAGTCAAGGAGCAAAGAAATTAACAGAAGTGTTGTTAGCTATTGGGAAGGTGACTGAGATTATACTGGTGAAAGACCCCAAGTCAAAACCTAGCAGTAGACATGAGGCTCATGAAATAGGCAGAATCAGTAGCAGGAAATCTGGTGATCTAGAAGGAAAATGAGAAAGCAGAGGCAACATGAATCCCAAACAAATACATTAGATCATACAAAATTTTGACCAGAGATTTCCAAATCCATCCACCTGTCCCGTCCACCTGCCAACAGTTGAGACCCAATGTGAAGCTTTAATCTCCATGACATATCTTTGCCCACACCCCTCACTTCTCTTAAGGGGCATCTTCATTCTAGCACACAGTGCAGCCAATGTGATCTTTTGAGTTTTTAACTGACTCTAGTCACTTCTGTTTTAAGTTCTTCAATGGTTCCCTACTGCATTTAAGCCCAGAATCCTTAGCATGCCCTACAGCTCTTCCAGGATCAGATCCTGCTTCCCTCTGGCCATAATACACTTTCTTTTGTTCTTCCTGCTCAGCCATACTGGATTTCCTTTAGTTCTTTAGAGCCTTCTGACTGAAGCCTCTCTCCCTTTGACCATGGACTGCATCCTCCTTCCCCATCTCCCACATAGCCAGAAGATTTATGCATCATGTACCAATGCCGTCTCACTTGTTAAAGTGATAAGTTTAAGTACATAATTGATCAAAAAGATAGGTTAAGTGTCGAAGAGGTTTCACAAATAAGACCAGTGTCTGCAAATAATGAAGGATAGAATTAAAAGGGAGAGAATGATCCTGCAGGGGAAGCAGGATACACAGCAGACTCATAGAATGGCAAATGCCCTAAACAGCACTCCGGCCTCAGAATCAACCCTTTGGGCATTCGGATCTAGCTAAAAGGCCCATGAGAGTCTCACAGGCATGGAAAGCCAAGACACTGTGGCAAAAACCACCTGAATGAAAGATCTTGATGAATGAGATCCCAGCAGAATGAACGGGCCATCAAAGAAGGAAGGAACCTCCACTGTGATATGGCCTTGACTAAATAAGTTCAGAGTTGGTGAACTCAAGAGGCTTCCATAGCCTTGACAGCTCATGGCAAGAGCCTTGGGTGATTACTGATATCATAAATAAGAGTGTCAATTTTAAATCAACAATAGGAGTCACTGTGCACCTGCTCCCCACATAGGATCTCTGTCCTTAATGTGTTTTACTATGAGAATTAATGGTAAAACTACTAGTCAAACAGTACTCTATATTTTGTGCAGTTGTATGGGTGCAGTCTGTTGAAATCTTAGCTTAGTACATACTAAGATATACTAAGATGATCTTCTGTATACAAAGATAATTGAAAATGAATTTTGATGAAGAGTGGAATGGGAGAGAGAGTGGGAGATGGGATGACTGTGGGTGGGAGGGAGGTTATGGGGGGAAAAGACACAACAATGCAAAAGTTGCACTTCATAAATTTACATTTATTCATTGAAAATGAATCTTAATGTGAATGGAATGGGAGAGGGAGCAGGAGATGGGAGGGTTGCGGGTGGGAACGAAGTTATGGGGGGGAAAAGCCACTGTAATCCATAAGCTGTAATTTGGAAATTTATATTTATTTAATAAAAGTTAAAAAAAGATTTATGTATCTAACTTCAGTAAAAGCAATTTCTTCAGAGAAGTCCTACTAGACAATGAGACTACAAAAATTCTCCTGGTCAGATGATTGTTTTACATCTTCCTCACTCTTCCTACCACTGAAATTGTATAATGAGTAAAGAGAGATGACAGACATAGATTGTCAAAAATCATGCCCACACATTTCTCACTGGTTCAGTCATCAAATGGAAGAAGGACAAACACAGGAAGAGGAAGAGATGTGGTGAGGAAAGTAAAGAATTAAGGTTTGAGCATGTGGACTGGGAGGTGTCTCAGATCCTCGGGTTTAGATGGAGAACTCTAATGTTCTGGCCTGCAATTCAGTTGTGTTAGATGAAGAGTCCTGAGGACATCTTAACTTCTAAGCCTGTCACACCCTTACTGGAACTCGCCTGCCTTCCACCAGAACCTACATGGTCCTGAAGCTATTTCACGAGTTCTCCCACCAATTCTACACTCTTCCTAAATGATCTCTTCATTTTCCTTGACTTTAAACTCTATAAAGATATTCCTGAATCTCATGTTCTAGCCTGATTTCTTCTGTGGGCACCAGGATCTGAAGGAACACATTGAAGAGAAGGGAGAGGATCCTAGGAATATAGTTGTCGCTCCCCTTCTTCGTGGAGGAACGACACAGGACCCTGCGCTGTTCTTTCGTCTGCTCGGCCCTTCCCGGGTTTGCTGCTGGTTCTTCCCGGGTTGGCTATCATCCTTCCACCTCCGTGGAAGGGCGGTTCCCCCTGCCACTTTCCCCACTTCCGCGGGGGAGCAGCACACCGCCGGCCGGCTCTCTCGGGGGCTGCTCAGATGTTATCCGGATGTTCCCCTTAGATGTTCCTGGTGCATGTTGTCTCTCTCCTCCTTTATAGTCCTCTTCCACCAATCCCAACTCTGCTACCCACACGCCGAGTACGCTGCTCTCCTCCGATCAGGAGCAGGTCCTGCTGTTTATTGGTTGAACTGGAGGCAGCTGTGTAGAAGCTGTTTCCTCCTCTCCCAGCGCCATATTGTGGGAGAGCAGATGCATAGAATAAGTCTTAATTCCAGTAACAGTCTAGTCCGAGTTGCTCCCCACATATAGTGAAGAATTGGAAGTCAAAGCAAAAAATAAAGACTAAGGTAACAAATTATAGATAAGTACATTAGAAATTATCACTTATATGCTTTCAAATTGTGATACATATTATGAGAAAAATAAATGGGATGAAAAATAACAACATAAACCACTTCATTTAGGTGGTTAGAGAGCTAAGGAAGATCTTGAAAATGAGCTGAACCTGATTGACTAGACGGAGCAGGTTCCTGAGCATATGTTAGGACAAGGGCGAGAAGCCTGAGTCATGAGGAAATAAAAAGTGTTTAAGGTCAACATGAGGCACAAATGCAGGCTCCAAGCTGAGACAGGATGTGATAGGCTTGAGAAACTGACGATGATCCTGTGTGAGAGAGAAGTGGCACCTGGAGAGGGATGAGGTGAGGAGGGAAGCTCATGTGCCCCTGAAGCCCACTGGTAGCTTGGCCTAGATGATCCTTACATTCTATCTCCACCTTTCTTCTAAGGGTGGGTCTTCTGTCACTCCTCATGCACCCTGTGCAGGGAACCTGCTTTCCCTCTTCCTCTTGCTGGAATGTCCTTTTCCTCATCTCCCCTTCCTCAACCTTTCATGTTTTCATCCTTCTTTTCAGTCTCAATTCAACTAGCAAGCAAAGGTAACTGCTTGATCCTCTGATGTCTGTTGCACAATACTTTGTTTATACTTCTAATGTTTTATTCTTTATCTCTCTATTTATTTGAGAAGTAGAAAGACAGAGACAGAAAAACAGAGATCTCCCATCTGCTGCTTCAATACCAACTGCCCTCAACAGCCAAGGACAGGCCAAGCCAATGATGGGAGCAGGAATTTAATTCAGGTCTACCACACAGTCAAAATCGATGCCTCCCAGGGTCTGCACCCTCGGGAAGTAAAATTTGGATGGAGCCAGACTTCATCCCAGGCACCCTGACAGAGGATATGGATATACCAATTGGCAGCCTAACCATCAGGCCAGATGCCATTTTCCTCTATTTCAATGCTTGCTACAACCTGTATAAGATTGACCTTATAAGCTAATAAAATATTATGTCCTCTGGTTCCTTATTTAATAATTCATTACTTATCTTTGTATTTGCAGTGTCCAGTCTTGACAAATAATCAATAAATGTTTCTTGAAACATGAACAGATTTGTAGGCAACAGATAAATATTAATGGGCTAAAAATTATTTGTTTTGGCAGATGTAAATTGTATGGATTACATCAAAAAGCATAATGAGAATCAATTCCATGTTTTAAACATTCTGCATAAAAGCTGACATAATTTGCATTTTTCTGAGTCAAAAGAAACTTGTGCTTTTTGTTGGCCACTATTTTAGGAAAGATAATGATTCTGTTTAAGCCAGTCTGTGTCTTTGAAACATTAGCATAAATGTCTTCTATAGTATCCTTTGAATCCTACTTTCTAGTATGCACATCATATGGTCACTCACACATGTTACTTTATTGTTTTGGATGATATCCAGAAAATAAGGAGAGCTGATGTGGTAGAGAAGAAAGAGCAGAGGCTATAGCAAAAAAATGCAAGCATCAAATGGTTTAACTGCCTCCTTCATCCTTGGTGAACTTTAGAAAAACCTTTCACTCCAATCCAGTCTCAACTAATTCCAACATTGGAGAATTTCCTTTCTGTCCATATCATACTACTCCTCTGAGAGTGATAGCTGGAGCTACCAAGTGTTATGCCCATTGACAGGGGAAGTTTCCACATAGGTCACCCTAGATAGAACTCAGAAAAAGTCAACCACAACTCTACTGAAATTGTCTTTCCAGGTAGTCAGGAAAGAAGAGCTAAGCAAGTCCTTCACACTGCTCACATGCAGGCTTCCATTGCAAGGCAATGGAGCATCACAACCATTGACTGTGTTCTCAAATATTCATGCCATGTTTTTTGCTATAGGTGATGCAAGGAAATCCTGTCTTGACTCTCCAAGTGAGTTTCAGGTGTGTATATTACATTTACACAAGGACCCACTGATCTCCTGTATGGCCAAATCCACCTATCTCTCTTCCCCATTGCCAACCAGTATGCTGCCCCGTAGCCTCCTAGCAAGCTGGCCTGTAGAGAATTTTTCCATTCTATTTCCAACCCATGGTTATAACATAAACTTGATATCCTGTCTCCTGCAGTGATTTTCCTTTCTGATTTTCAAGAGTACTTATTTTCTCAGCAATATCCAGCTTTTGTGGACATTGACTGATTGTTGCTCTTGCATTCAGGAAACATAATTCATCTCAGGGCAAAGTGGATGCCTCCTAGGAGGGACGAACAGTCACATACAAAAAAGCACAGAAGAGAAAAGCATAGTGGCTAACAGATGACATTTTAAAACTTATTTCCCTAGTATGTAGGTTCTCCTATTTTCCTATCCTCAAAATGGAAATATCTGCTTTTGCTGCTACCTAAATTTGTTGTGACACTCACAAGAAATAAGATTGAAAATAAGCAACTGGAATCTTTGGCAGTAATTTAGTTCCTAACAAACAAGCTAAAAATCCTATATGGTTAAAAATTTACCCTGGAAAATTTTTTCAATTGTCAATAGAGAATAGCATACAATATTTAATATCTAAAACTTTGTACTACCATTCTCAGATACATTGAACTCAATGGAAAGAAAAGAAAAATCCATAAATCTATTTTCAGACATCCAAATAATTTTCTGTTTTAAAAACTATTAAACCAGGGCCAGCGCTGTGGTGCAGTGGGTTAACGCCCTGGCCTGCAGTGCCAAGTATCCCATATGGGCACCGGTTCAAGACCCGGCTGCTCCACTTCTGATCCAGCTCTCTGCTATGGGCTGGGATAGCAGTAGAAGATGGCCCAAGTCTTTGGGCCCCTGCACCCACATGGGAGACCAGGAGGAAGCTCCTGGCTCCTGGCTTCAGATGAGCACAGCTCCGGCCGTTGCAGCCAACTGGGGAGTGAACCAACAGATGGAAGACCTCTCTCTCTCTCTCTCTCTCTCTGCCTCTCTTCTCTGTGTAACTCTGACTTTCAAATAAAATAAATAAATCTTTTAAAAAAAACTATCAAACCTCTGAGAACAAATAGAAGGTAGACAGAGAATTTAAGTGTTTTCTCTCAACTGCCAGATTTAAAGTATTCATATTAGTATAAACCACTAAAGAGTAAATAATTACCTCTTGTAAAGATTAGCAAAAGTATTATCACAACCCTTGCTTACTATTGTGGTCACAAATATCAGCAGACATCATTGCAAGACTTAATAAAGTGTGCCAACACATTGTCATGACATAGATCCCAGAGACTGGGTTTACACCAAAGTTCATAGCTTTGCCTTGCTATCAAGATCCTCCCAACATGGCTACTCCCCTCACTACACAAAGGCCTACTCCTAAGATCTAATATTCTTTGAGACTCAGGCAGCAATAAGTCACTTCCCCTTGGAGTACCAGACTAATGTTTGTCTCCCTACAGCTTACAGGAACTCCTCACAGTAAATATACACAACCACCTGAGGCATCAGACCTATGGAGAGTTCTGGTACATTTTATCTGGCATGTTCTGGAGGAGTGTAGCAGATCTAGAGATAAAACCTTCCTGGGAAATCTAGCTAAATCATTGACCAGCCCTTTCAAAGCTGGGATTACCTCTATCCATGTCAGGGTGGAAATACAGAAATAGATGCACACATGCAGTCACTGCCCTTCTGCTGTGCTTTATAAATAAAGATCCATCTGGTACAACCCAGTCCTTTTTACCCTACCTTAAAAGGCACTAAAACCAGCTCACTGCAGATCTAGTGGCTATTAGCAGTATGATTCTCTACAATTCCATAGCTCTAAATTTCTCCTTAATCACTGTAGGAAGGATGTGAGCTCAAACTGAGTGGGTAAATGCAGAGGGATACGGATAAGATGAGTTGATGCTGTTATAAAGGCAAAAAGAGATATGTATGATAATGGAACTAGCCTGTATTCTTATTATTATAGTAGCAGTTATACAAATATATGCATGTGATAAAATTCCATAGCACTTTATATACACATACCCTTGAATGCTTGTAAAACTAGTGGATATAAGTTCTTTAGGTTGGACTATCAATTTCCTGATTTTAATTTTGTACCATAGTGTTCAAGATATTACCAGTGAAGGTGATTGGATGAAGGATATATGGAAGCTAAATCCTAAAGGGTTTTATCTTTATAAGTTAGTAGTAATAGATTGCTATATCCAAGTCAACTCCAATGATACAAAAAATATAAGAACAGTCTTTTGTTTTGCCAGCAGAAAAGCTTTAGGATTAATCTGTTCTAACTTTATGCATAAAGATATATGAAATGATGGCTCTGATTCATTTATATCCACAAAATTACATGTATGTGTGATTTTTAGTCCATCAATATCCTATACCAGTGGTTCTAAAAATGTGTGATACTCAGGCCTTCAGTATTAGGGACTTGTTATAAATGCAGATTATTTGTCCCTTTTCAGACTTATTCTTGATACTTGGGGCAGGGCAGGGAGTCTAGGTTTAACAGCAAATCCTCCAGATGATTTTGATTCCCTTTAAGTTTTGAGAACCAATGCTCTAGAATATTGCTATGAAACACATGGAAAACAGTCACAATGAAAAGGAGAAGGCAAGCAAAACAACACATACAATTTTTAACTTCAAGTGAAGGGCCCGCTCTATTATGCCCTACATCCTATTAACCCCTGATGACACAGACTCATCATACCAAGTCACAAAACTTGAATTGCTACTTGTAGACTTATTCCTACAAATTATATCTAGAATTTTGAATGTAGACAGAGTCTGATTCCCTGGCATCCATTATAATTCTGTTCAACTAATGTTTGAAAATCACTGACTTCATAATTAGGAAATTTTTCATATGCTTACTGTATAAGTCCCTCAGTAGATATTCATTGATTATACCTTTTCTGTAAATACCTGCATGCCTCTGGAATTTCTCAATAAAAAAAATTGTTGACTGTCATGACTAATGAAGGACTCTAAACTGGACACTTCAAATCAAATAAATAATCTTAAAATAATTTCTATTTAACCTACAGCCAAACATATGATCTTTTATAAACATGTTCTTCTAAATGAAATCCTATAATCACACTTCATTTTAGCATGAGTTCACAGTGTTGGGAGGAGACTAGATATCCTGAAACATTCTGAGTGAAATTAACAAGAAAAATAGTAGAAACATTGACAATTTTAAAATATATAAACCTCTGGTGAACATTAATGATAAACTGAGATTCCTGCATTTTTATTCTAGCAAGTGTCCTATAAGGAGAAGCCATCCAATGATTGACATCAACCCACTGCCATATTCATGCCAGATGTGTAACACTTTACCTTAGATACTTCCTAATTCGATACATTTTGCTTTCATAAGAGAAAGCAGATCAGATCATCATACTGTATCATACAGTTGCCATAAAATTAATAGCTTTACAATCAAAAATATCTTGGCTGGTTAAATGTAGGCTCTTAAAATACGGGAACTTCAGAGAAGAAATTAAAGAACAGTGGACCCAAACCATCCCTGTAGCTACCAATATTCAAGCAGGTAAGATTAATGCTGTCCTTCATGTGAAACATCAAGATGTGTTAACTGAACAAGAATAATCACACATATTTACAAAATTCAAGCCTGAGAACCATGCTTTGAGAAACTCTGTTTCTTGCATACCTGACTATAGTGTGAAATAAACCATCACCAATGTGAAAGAAAAAATCAGGACAAGATGTGGGGGGAATGTGAACAAGAATTTCACATAGTAAAAGTGTTCTCCAAAATGGTGATAAGGTCCAAGCAAACACTAAGAGATGAACTTAATTCCTTTGTGGTTTTGGTCAACAACAGTCCAGATATGCAAGGGTGGTCCCATAAGATTATATCACTCAAAGGCACTGTAGTGTCTTAATATGTGTGAATGTACTCTATCATGATCATATAATGATGAAATAACCAAAGGAGGCATTTCTCAGAATGTATTTCTGTAGTCAAATGATGCATGACTGTAATTTTCTTTAATTATTTTTATTACAAAATCTATGTATACAAAGTAAACATATATAAAGTGAAATTTACAATGAATAAAATTGCATTCAAATATCTCCTAGATCCCCAATAGAGGAAGTAGGAACAATCTTGCTACATCTTTCACGATTAGGTGAAATGTTACATTCTCAGAGATGTCATGCCATAGCAATATAGACAGAAAAATGCAAGGCAATCTTAATTAAAGTTGCCTTTACACAGAATATCACAGTAAAAAAAATACAGAAACTCAAATAAAGCAATAAACGTTATAGGAGATTACCATGCCCTATTATTTATAATAGTAGAAGTTCGTGTTTGCTATGAGAAAAGCAATTATAGCCGGCGCTGCAGCTCACTAGGCTAATCCTCCGCTTTGCGGTGCCGGCACACAGGGTTCTAGTCCCATTCGGGGCGCCGGATTCTGTCCCGGTTGCCCCTCTTCCAGGCCAGCTCTCTGCTGTGGCCAGGGAAGTGCAGTGGAGGATGGCCCAAGTACTTGGGCCCTGCACCCCATGGGAGACCAGGATAAGTACCTGGCTCCTGCCACTGGATCAGCGCGGTGCGCTGGCCGCAGCGCGCCGGCCGTGGCGGCCATTGGAGGGTGAACCAACGGCAAAGGAAGAGCTTTCTCTCTGTCTCAATCTCTCACTGTCCACTTTGCCTGTCAAAAAAAAAAAAAAAAAGAAAGAAAGAAAGAAAGAAAAGCAATTATAGACAATGAAGAAAGTAGGACCGTGGCATGTGTCTTCATTAATCCACTCAATAGTATGTATTAACTGCCCATGAAGTGCTGGAGAAGTGGAAATGACAGAGCCATGAAATTTCTGTCCCCAGGGTTATGGACAAGCTAAGAGGTGAAGCCAGAGGAGGATCTACTCGGAAACAAATGAGGCAAAGCTTCAGGGCCACTCACTTGACAGATACTTTATACTGAATTTGGTACCTGTAATTTCCAATTAATTCCTTTAAAAGGTACACCAAAATTGTCTAATCTTCACATTCTATAAAAATTTGGATTTCCTGTTGGGTTAGTTAGCTAGTGACTAAGTAAACACTTAAATAATCAAGAAAATTTCAGGTACTGGCAAGTGTTCTGCAAGAATTAGAATAAGTTGATTTGATAGAGAATGACAAAGCTATTTTAAAATGTGAGCTCTGGGAAGAATTTATGAGCTGAGACTTCAGTGAAAATGCCTTAGATGACTTTAGGAGAGCAATAGCTAAAAATGTTTTAACATTACTTACATTTGTGTTTATTTACATACTTAATGCTTAGGAGGAAAAAATTTATTCTTGTGATGGAACAATATTAAATTTATAGAGATAAATTATAAATCTGCAGAAGTTGAGCCCTGCTCATATTTTGTGTTTCATAAGTATTCTCAGTAGAACTCATAGAAATTGATCTTTTATGACTTGCAGACCTTTATATGAATACATTGGTGTTCATTTTAGTTATTTTTAATATAATGTCTCATTAGTCTTCTAGAAATATTTGTATATTTAAAATCAAATATAAAATATATATGAGGGCACTTCCAATAGTTTGCAGAAAAATGGAATTAAAAAAGATAAGTTTGTGGGCCAGTGTTGTGGCCTAGCAGGTAAAGCCACCACCTGTGATGCCAGCATGCCATATAGGCACTGATTGATGTGCCTGATGCTCCACTTCCAATCCACCTCCTTGTCAATGGCCTGGAAAAAGCAGCAGAAGATGCTTCCAATGTTTTGGCCCCTGCTACCCACGTGGGAGACGCAATAGAAGTTCCTGGATTCAGCACTCCCCAGCCCCAGGCATTGTAAACCAGCAGATGGAAGATCTCTCCATCTCTCCCTCTCTATATATAACTCTGCCTTTCAAATAAATAAATAAATATTTTTTAAAAAGAAAGATAAGTTACTGTCTCTCACACAATTATTCTTAGGTGTTTAAATTTTAACTGAAAAGTGATTTCTGTTAAATATAAGAGTAGGAATAAGAGAGGGAGGAGATATACAATTTGGGACATGCTCAATCTGACTTGCTCCAAAGGGTAGAGTTAGAAATGTGCCAGAGGATTCCAATTCAGTCCCATCAAGGTGGCATGTACCATTGCCATCTCACTAGTCCAAGTGATCAATTTCAAGTCACAATTGATCATAATGATAGGTCTAAGAGTCAAAGAAATCACATAAACAAGACTAGGGTCTGCTAATACTGATAGAATTAAGAAGGAAAGAACGATCCAACATGGGAAGCAGGATACACAGCAGACTCATAAAATGGCAGTTGTCCTAAACAGCACCCTGGCCTCAGAATCAGCCCTTAAGGCATTCGGATATGGCTGAAAAGCCCATGAGAGTATTTCAGGCATGGAAAGCCAAGACACTCTGGAAAAAAGAAAAAAAAAAAAAACCTAAATGAAAGATCTCTGTGAGTGAGATCCCAGTGGAAAGAACCAGGCCATCAAAGAAGAAGGTACCTTTCTCTGAAGGGAGGAGAGAACTTCCACTTTGACCATGGCCTTGTCTAAATAAGATCGGAGTCAGCGAACTCAAAAGGCTTCCATAGCCTTGGCAACTCATGACAAGAGCCTGGGGTGATTACTGATGCCATAAACAAGAGTGTCAAATTGTTAAGTCAACAACAGGAGTCACTGTGCACTTACTCCTCATGTAGGATCTCTGTCCTTAATGTGTTATACAATGTGAATTAATGCTATAACTAGTACTTAAAACAGTACTTTACACTTGGTGTGTCTGTGTGGGTGCAAACTGTTGAAATCTTTACTTAATTTATACTAAATTGATCTTCTGTATATAAAGAGAATCGAAAATGAATCTTGATGTGAATGGAATGGGAGAGGGAGTGGGAGATGGGGGGGTTGCGGGTGGGAGGGAAGTTATGGGGGGGAAGCCACTGTAATCCATAAACTGTACTTTGGAAATTTATATTTATTAAATAAAAGTTTAAAAAAGAACAAAAAAAGAAATATAAGTTTATTTTCATGCAAAAAAAATTTTGCTTCATGCATATTATACATATTCCAAAACCATTTTGAAATACTTCATTAAACATATTTATTCACATTTCTATGTGTGTGGGGGGGTGTGAATACATACATAATACTTATAATGAGCTAAATCACTCTGGATTAAAACATAATGAGTATACGTGTGCCTAGTCTTGGCTTTGCAATTATTTTGATTATTTGCTATGATATCTAAATAGGGAAAATATACAAAAACAATCTAATACTGAAAACAAAAGGTAAAATCGATGTTCATATAAGCCTTAAATGACTTATGTGTTCTACAGTAAATGAGACAATGAGGAAGTAGGAAATATTTAAGTTCTTAACACCATTTTTCAACTCTATTAACAATATAAAAATATTAACTCTGGTGATATGTATTCATATTCACCAAGTAGCATTCCTTATATATTCATGTTAATAAAAAGAGGGTGGGCATTTGGGAAAACATTTTAAATGCCTACATCATATATTAGAGTGGAGGTTAATTCCCAGCTTCCCACTAATGCGTACCCCATAAGGCAGCTGATGATGGCTTAAATACTTGAGTCCCCACCACCCATGTGGGAAACCCAGGTTGATTTCTGTGATCCTGACTTCAGCCTGGCCCAGCCCCAGCTATTATATGGATATTTGGAATGTCAATCAGTGAATGGAAAATCTCTCTCTCTCTCTCATACTCACTCTGTGTGTGTGTGTGTGTGTGTGTCTCATGCTTCTTCTTTAATTTCCCCATACTATTTTTGTCTATAAAATATCTTTGCTTTTTTTGTAAAATTATGACATTACTATAGCTATACTTAACGTTTATAAAGATTCTTTATCTAATTTGCTAACTTCCAAATCAACACATCTCAAACTGAGATCTGTTTGGAGTATTCATCTATGTTGTAAGACTCAATCAAAATAACTTTCACTAGATTCAGATCTAATTCCAGAATGATGATTTTTCGTGTAATAATAAAAGGTCTATTGAGGTTTCTATGATTCCTACAGAACTGAAGAGTAGGAAAAATAAAAGAACAGAAAGATAAAGATTCACAAAAAAATAAAAAAGAGGATGAAGGAATAAAAGGGAGACTATACGGGAAAAACTATACGGGAAAGAGAAGTTCAAGTTATTTAAAGACATCCACTCTCAGAATTTCTTTGTCTTTCTTCTCCAAGTATTGGCGACTTGAGCAGTTTCTACTCACTGTTTACTGAAGTGGTCAACTCCACTTTTAGTGCCTCAAATTCATCGTGAAGGTAAATGTCAATCTTGTATCTGTTTATTTCTTTACAGACTATGAATGATCTAATTCTCCAGTCTCCTCTTAAAAAGCAAGCAAGTCTCTACTCAAAAATTCAATGTTCGGACTTCACCAGGTCATTGAGAATTTCAATATCATAAAACTCTATATGATTTCTGATAGTCAACTCCATGCTCTGGTAAACTATGTTCCTTTCCTTCAAATCATCTTCTTTTTAGTATAAAAAATAATCACATTGTTATGAGCATGGATGATGATACAGTATTTATCCAAATGTAACAATTATTAGTTGGACATGTATAATGGTAAAAGATGTTTATTTATGAGCAAAAATTTGAAATCCATGCATACTTTTTTAATATGCATTTTCCAATAACGTTTTTAGGACTCTTTGTATGTGTTTGACAAAGAACAGTATCTTCAAAAGATAATTTATAGTACCACGATCATTACTCCTTTGAGAGCAGGTCTTCACAGTTTTCTATGTTTAGGAATACAAAACAAAAATTCTAATTACATAATATTTTATATCACAATTCTAAATAGTCCATAAACAATTATAGTATGCATATTTATGTATATACTAGTCAATATGTCAAGTCAGTTCAAAGATAATGTATTGGTAACTGGGTATTATAGATCTGGCACTCAGTGAAACAAGATGGCACAGTGCCAAACAGGAAAACTGTAAACATATCAAGAAAGAAAACTGGTGGTGTTAAGAGGAATGTGTTGATTATGGTATGAAGAGAGACATACAAAACAGAACAGATCAGTTTAGCAAGTTAGACATGAGTTAATTTTTACCTTAGGAAAAATGCATTCTCAGTAGGATAATGACATAGATTAAAAGCTTTGAAAATGTTGATTTGTTTTATGCTAGAAGAACCAGAGCTTTGTTGGTCTCCTAGTCCCCTGTTACTTCAGACATGGTCTACAGATGCTCAGCATCATCTCATGTGAAAGTTCATCAGGAATGAGGATTCCTGGGATTCACTCTACACTTACTGCTTCAGAACTAGTATTTAACAAGATCTCCAGGTGATTTATAAAGATCTTAAGGCTTGAAAAAGCATTGCTTCATCCTAAAGTCTCAGTAATGACCAGACATGTACATATGTTGATGCTAGGAATGTGTTTAGAAAATGAATAACTGTAACAATATTGATTTCTGATAGTCGTGAATAGAGATTATCTTTACAAGTTATTTGGAAATCTCATTAAAATTATATAATTTAGAAGGACGGCACCATGCCACAGTAGGTTAATCCTCTGCCTGCAGCGCCAGCATCCCATATGGGCACCCATTCTAGTCCTAGCTACTCCTCTTCCAACCCAGCTCTCTGCTGTGGCCTAGGAAAACAGTAGAAGATGTGGGCCCCTGCACCTTCATGGGAGACCCGGAAGAAGCACCTGGCTCCTGGCTTCAGATCAGCCCAGCTCCAGGCGTTGTGGCCATTTGGGTAGTGAACCAACAGAAGGAAGACCTTTTTCTCTGTCTCTCCCTCTGTCTATAACTCTTCCATAATATAATATAATATAATATAATATAATATAATATAATATAATATTAGTTGTAACTTGAATATTACATGTAGAGACTATGTGAACTAATCACAGTCATTTACTAAAAATTTTGTACATCTACACCCTAGAGCACAGAAAAACAAAGGATAGAAAATCAGAAAAATAAAACTTTTATTTCAAAAATAACTTTTGGATCTTAATAAGCAACTGAGGCTGTTAATAGCAGAGGTGCTGACATTTTCAGATAGAAAGGTGAATTCTTAGCTCCTAAAGACACCTATGAACAGATGACAATATAATTATTATACACTTAAATGTCAAAGGATTAACCTTTTAGTTCCTACAGTAGTGATCATCTAATTACCAAGAACTATTTATGATGGATTAGGCAGTAGCTCTGTCAATTCCAAACCCAGTCCTCCTAGACTTCTTAAATGACTCCAGATGTTTCTAGGAGATTTCACTGGAGCTTTAGCCTATTTTTTCCTTTTTCCTACCTAAATAATCTCTAAATGACATTAATCTACCTTAGGCATGAAATCTTAATAGAAAGGCAACAGAAGTAAAAACCAGCACATTAAACTGTCCTGCTGCTGTGCATAAAAACAGAATTATTCAAAAAATAGAATTACCATCTGGAAAACATTATGCTGAGTGAATTAAGCCAGTCCCAAAGGGATAAATATCATATGTTCTCCCTGATCAGCGACAACTAACTGAGCACCAAAGGGGAAACCTGTTGAAGTGAAATGGACACTATGAGAAACAGTGACTTGATCAGCCCTTGTCCTGACTGTTTATGTATAATGTAATACTTTATCCCTTTTAGTATTTTTTTGTTCTAGTACTATTGGTTGAACTCTGTAATTAACACACAATTATTATTAGGTGTTTAAATTTTAACTGAAAAGTGATCCCTGTTAAATATAAGAGTGGGAATAAGAGAGGAAGGAGATATACAATTTGGGACATGCTCAATCGGACTTGCCCCAAATGGTGGAGTTAGAATCATGCCAGGAGATTCCAATACAATCCCATCAAGGTGGCATGTTCCAATGCCATCTCACTAGTCCAAGTGATCAATTTCAGTTCACAATTGATCACACTGATAGGTCTAAGAGTTAAAGGGATCACACAAACAAGTCTAGTGTCTGCTAATACTAACTAATAGAATCAAAAAGGGAGAGAACGATCCAACATGGGAAGCAGGATACACAGCAGACTCACAGAATGAATGGCAGATGTCCTAAACAGCACTCTGGCCTCAGAATCAGCCCTTAAGGCATTCAGGTCTGGCTGAAAAGCCCATGAGAGTATTTTAGGCATGGAAAGCCAAGACACTCTGGCAAAAAAAAAAAAAAAAAAAACAACACCTAAATGAAAGATCTCTGTGAGTGAGATCCCAGTGGAAAGAACCAGGCCATCAAAGAAGGAGGTACCTTTCTCTGAAGGGAGGAGAGAACTTCCACTTTGACTATGACCCTGTCGGAATAAGATCGAAGACGGCAAACTCAGAAGGCTTCCCTAGCCTTGGCAACTCATGACAAGAGCCTAGGGAGATTACTGACACCATAAACAAGAGTGTCAATTGTTAAGTCAACAACAGGAGTCACTGTGTACTTACTTCTCAGGTGGGATCTGTCCTTAATGTGTTGTCCAATGTGAAGTAATGCTATAACTAGTACTGAAACAGTATTTTACACTTTGTGTTTCTGTGTGGGTGCAAGCTGATGAAATCTTTACTTAATATATACTAAATCAATCTTCTGTATATAAAGATAATTGAAAATGAATCTTGATGTGAATGGAATGGGAGAGGGAGCGGGAGATGGGAGGGGTGCTAGTGGGAGGGAAGTTATGGGGGGGGAGCCATTGTAATCCATAAACTGTAATTTGGAAATTTATATTTACTAAATAAAAAAAAATAGAATTACCATATGAGAAAGCAACATCACTTCTGGTCTATACTTAAAAGAATTGAAAGCAGAGTCTCAAAGAGATATTTGCAAACCCATATTCATAGCAGCACTATTTGCAATAGCCAAAAGGTATAAGCAGCGCAAGTATCTACCAACAATCAGAAAAATAGATAAACAAAATATGGTATATGTATGCAACATAATATTATTCAGCCTTAGAAAGAAAATAAATTGCAGTAGCTGTTACCACAAGAATGAAACTTGAGGAAGTTATGCAAAGTGAAATAAGTCAATTATAAAAAAGACAAAAAGTGTGTGATTCCACTTATTCAAGGTACCTAGAGCAGTGAAATTTGTAGACATCAAAAGCAGAAAGGTGGGGACTGATGCTGTGGTGTAGTAGGTTAAGCCTCTGCCTGTAGCCCAGTCATCCTATATGGATGCCGGTTTGAGTCCCAACTGCTCCACTTATCATCCAGCTCCATGATGCTGGCCTGGGAAAGTAGTGGAAGATGGTGCAAGTCCTTGGGCCCCTGCACTTATGTGGGAGCCCTGGAAAAAGCTCCTGGCTCCTGGCTTCAGATCATCTAAGCCCCAGCTGTTGCAGCCATTTGGGGAGTGGACCAGAGGATGGAAGACCTCTCTGTCTCTCCCTCTCCCTGTCAGTAACTCTGCCTCTCAAAGAAATAAATAATTTTTTTAAAAAAAGTAGAAGGGTGGTTGCCAGGGTTCATGGGGAGGAAGAAGTCGAGAATTTATTCTTTAGTGGTTACAGTGATTCAGTTTTGCAAGCTGAAGAAAGTGCTAAATATTATCTGCATACCAATATGTATGTAGTTAACACTATTAAACTGCATGCTTAAAATTGTTAAGACAGTAATTTATGTTATGTGTATTTTACCACAACTAAATTTTAATTTTCATGGGAGTGCAGGGAATAAATCAATACAAAAGGACATACATCTCAAAGTGCTTGTCATGGAGTTATCACAGCAGTAAACCCTGGACATAAAATTAATGTTCAATATTCAGAGTGATTGAATAATTTATGACACACCCATGCACCTGAGCAATATAAAGACATTAGCCCAAAGTAAATTAGTTGATTTGGGATGATTCCTATAAGGTATAACAGAATGAGAAAACAAAAAAAATGAACAAAATCGTTTCTATAAGATCATATTTTGAAAAGCAAGCTATTAACAAATGTCATAATTTAACAATAATTATGCTAGTCATTGACATTATAGCTCGCTATACACCAAGTGCCTTTTTAGCAAGGGGGAAATATGCACTTAATTTTCACAACATCTCTATTGACTTCAACTTACAAATAAGGAAAGTGAATCATTCAGAGGTTAAAAATTTTCTCCAAAGTTATACAGCAAATACAAAAGCTAAGGTGCAATTCTAAGAATTTGATCTCCAGGAGCCTGTGTTTAAGTGTATGTATATATGTGTGTGTGTAAGTGTGAGTGATGTCTTTTTTATGTACAATTCTAGTAGAAATATATACAAAAATACTTAATAGGATGCTGTGAGTTTTCTGGAGTAGAGACAGGAATACCAATGTAGCTGAAGGGCAAAGAAATGCATGGAGTTTAACTAGGAAAACAGAAGAGAACCAAAAACATAGATGACATGACAACATTTATGCACTCATGTAATATTACATATTTGTAAGAGAAAACCCTGAAACTCAAAAGAAAAAAGATAAATATGTTCTTGAGGATAACTACTTGTTTGCTTTTTGATAACTAGCAATGCCATTCACTAAAATGAAATTTTAGATTTTCAGACTATCATAGATTTCCATAATTGCACTTGTTTATTGACTAATGGAAATTAAATACTTGTAACATTTTGTGTATGCCTTTTACTTTTGTTTCAAAAGTACAAGATTACTCCTTCCAATGTTTCAAAAGTGATAAAAAGTGTGAATAGAAATAGTGTAGAATAGAAACAGTTGCTTCAAGAAGGGAAAAAGAGGCTTTTCCTGATTATATTAAAATGGTAGATGCAGGATTAAAGAAAGTTGAAAGAAGAAACTTGTTCATCTTATATCAATTATTATAGTTATGTTAATTGCAAACTTCCACAAGGAGCTAAAATATGCATCCTTTACCAACTTTCTTTCACTTTTCTAATAAGAGTACTTTTCTAATGTGATGCCTACTAAATATTGTCAAATTATTTTACACCATAGAAGCAAGGAAATACTTACCTAAAACATTACTGTCTTAACCTTCAAAGTGTCATAAATCTCTTCTGCAAGGAGGTAATGGGATGAATAAATATATACAAAGATATTTTGCTTTTGTTTGTTTTTTCTTCAGTTTACCAAGTTATATTCTCATATTCAATATTTCACCATGTACAATATATCGATACCAAAAAATAACTCAGCTACATTTCGCTTACCCTTTAGAAAATAAGGTTAGTCTCATAATAAATCAGGTATTAACCAATATTATCATAATACCTTCCCTTTATCTGTGAGTTTCATGTCACTTACAATCTCATCTGTTTAAATCTGTTTGATGTTAATGTCTATTTTATGTCTTTTCACTATGTTGAATGAGTTGGCATCAATTCTTAATGTATCCAAGTATTGAAAAATTTTTTTAAAAATTCAGCTAATTACAGAGTTCAACCAATGGTACTAGAACAAAAAAAAATACTAAAATGGATAAAGTATTACATTGTACATTAACTGTCAGGACAAGAGCTGATCAAGTCACTGTTTCTCATAGTGTCCATTTCACTTCAACAAGTTTCCCCTTTGGTGCTCAGTTAGTTGTCGCCAATCAAGGAGAACATATTGGTTGAACTCTGTAATTAACACACAATTATTCTTAGGTGTTTAAATTTTAACTGAAAAGTGATCCCTGTTAGGAATTTGGAAAACATTATGCTGAGTGAAATAAGCCAATCCCAAAGGGACAAATACCACTTGTTCTCCTTGATAGGTGACAACTGAGCACCAAAAAGGAAACCTGTTAAAGTGAAATGAACACTATGAGAAATGGTGACTTGATCAGCCCACACCCTGACTGTTGATGAGCAGCTTAATATGTTATCCCTCTTAGTATTTTTTTTGTTTGTTCTCCTTAATACTTTTGGTTGAATACTGTAATCAATACACAATTCTTCTTAAGTGCTGAAACTTAACTGAAAAGTGATTGCTGTTAAATATAAGAGTGGGAATAAGAGAGGGAAGAGATGTGCAATTCGGGACATGCTCAAGCTGACTTACCTCAAACGGTAGAGTTAGAAACATACCAGGGGATTCGAATTCAATCCCATCAGGTGGCATGTACCAATGCCATCTCACTAGTCCCAGTGATCAATTTCTGTTCACAATTGATCGTAATGATAGGACTAAGAACCAAAGGGATCACATAAACAAGAATAGTGTCTGCAAATACTAGCTAATAGAATAAAAAAGGGAGAGAATGATCCAACATGGGAAGTGAGATACACAGCAGACCCATAGAATGGCAAATGTCCTAACAGCACTCTGGCCTCATAATCAGCCCTTAAGGCATGTGGATCCGGCTGAAATGCCCATGAGAGTATTTCAGGCATGGAAAGCCAAGACACTCTGGGGGAAAAAAACCTAAATGATAGATCTCCACGAGTGAGATCCCAGTGGAAAGAATGGGTCATCAAAGACGGAGGTACCTTTCTCTGAAGGGAGGAGAGAACTTCCACTTTGACCATGGCCTTGTCTAAAAATGATCAGAGTCAGTGAACTCAGGGGGCTTCTATAGCCTTGGCAACTCATGACAAGAGCCTAGGGTGATTACTGATGCCATAAACAAGAGTGTCAATTGTTAAGTCAACAACAGGAGTCACTGTGCACTTACTCCTCACGTAGGATCTTTGTCCTTAGTGTGCTGTACATTGAGATCTAATGCTATAACTAGTACTCAAACAGTATTTTTCACTTTATGTTTCTGTGTGGGAGCAAACTGTTGAAATCTTTACTTAATGTATGCTAAACTGATCTTCTGTATATAAAGAGAATCGAAAATGAATCTTGATATGAATGGAAGGGGAGAGGGAGTGGATAAGGGGAGGGTTGCGGGTTGGAGGGACGTTATGGGGGGGAAGCCATTGTAATCAATATTCTGTACTTTGGAAATTTATATTCATTAAATAAAAGTTAAAAAAAATTCAGCTAAGATCCCATACAGATCACTGCTCTCACTGACATATTACCACTCAGGCAATAATCAATATTTAAAACTTATATCAAACTTACTCAATATCTATGTTTATGACACTCTGGACCATGAGTATACTAGGATAGATAAAAATTTATACTATCCTCCAGGTGTTTATAATCTACTAAGTAAAGCAGAAAATCTACAGTGATAGAAATGTTTAAGAAAACAGGAACAAAAAGAATGAAGAAAGAATTTGTATCTACTCTTAAGAGACAATTTCCACTAATGTGCTGGCTTTCCTAGAAGTTTGACAAATATTTAAATTACAAGGCCTTTATTGCTACCATTAAGCTATAAAATAAATAGGACATATTAATGTTCTTCAATTGCATGTTTGCTGAAATTTCATGTCTTAGTAATTGTGGGTGGATATTTCTCTGAAATATTTGTGTACTTTTACTGCATTGCCCTTGTGATCAATGACACATATTTCCTAAGTGACCTGACAAAGTTAGGCATAGAGTCCATGGTAATAAAATGTAATTTTCTTCGTGCAAATTAACTAGACTATCCAGGGATCTAAGATATGATCTTGACCTCATTAATAACGTACTTGAGTCAACCAACCACCTCCCAAAAAAAAAAAAAGAGTAAGAAATATCTTGCTGTATTTAATGAGTTCATTCATTTCCATCTGATGATTTTCTATTTGTCTTGTGAGAATACAAGACAAGTGAAAAACCTAATTGTTCCCAAATATATCAATGTCTCTTTAACTCAGTAACCCATCCCATGTCCAATAGGATGGCAGCTTTGTGTCATTCTGCCATGTGGACCTTTCCTTTAACCCACAGACAAGAAATATATGATTTGTCTGGATTCTCTAGAGCTACTTTCAGGAGTTATCAATTCTTGGTAACTTCATTCCTCTAGATTATACCATAATGATAATAAACTTATGGCTCAGACTCCAGTTACTAGCATTCATTATACAACTATGTGAATTGATTTATTTTTAACAAGTTGTCAATACTCACCCTCTCTGTAGACATGCTCAATTATCTTTGAATATGCTTACTTATAAAATCTAAACTATCCATGACATCAAAGATCAATCAAAAATGACAGCTTCAAACTCCCAAAACACTCAGTGCTAATGCCATGAGATTTAACCTCTAATAATATGTTCATTTTTATTAAAGCAGTATCATTAGAAGGCATGTTAAATATACATACCAAAATAATGGGGCTCACATATTTAATGCTTATAGATCTCACTGAATTTCCTCTGTTCTTGGTACCCGTATAGCATTGGTAAGAATCGTATCCTACGACAAATGTCAGAAAACTCTACTAACTGTGTATTAAAGCAGAGGTTTATATTTCTCATGGAGTCACAAGTGAAGAAGTGCATCTGTGACCTTGATTCAGCAGCTCAGTGATCTGGGCGGACTTCTCTGAGTCTCACGGCATTGTCATCCTGGGCACAAAAGAGATGGCTCAATCCCATATAAATCATCCACACTACAGGAAAGAAGGAGCCAGTGGGCACCAATGACATTTTATCTGGGCATAAATGCCCATTTTGTCTAGAAACCCTCATCTTTCCTGGGAGCCTCCCTGCAGACATCCCTGAGTGTCTCTTGGGGAAGAGGAAGACTCCAGGACTCTCCCTGCAAAGCTGAAGCGTTCCCTAGGTAAGTGACTACTTAGCTTTCCACATTACTCTCCCCAGGCCAGTGCATCCTCAAAGGGAACTTTCACAGGACTTGTTGCCTCATCAGTGAGGGACTTTTTGTGCATTTTAGTGTTCTGATGTGTGACTTTATAAAAATGTCTCTTTCTTACAATAAATATTTCATTTTTGGTACTAAATCTAAACTTTTAAAATTTCTGTAGCAGACAATTCTGAACTAACCCCCATATTTCTGCCCATGGATTGCACAATCTGTATCTGACCCTCCCTCATATATGGGCAGAGTCACAACATTGATTGGCTTTCATATCTCTCATTAGCTTACAAATCAAGTGACTATGTAGAATCCAATGGGCTTAATGGTGGTGAGTCTGACCCAATCATCTGAGCCTTTTATAAGGGCCTGACTCTTCCTGGGGTCATAAAGGTCACCAGAGAGACTGCTTGCAGGGGAGATTCCTCACTATGGACTGTGGAGGTGGGCAGTGGAGGGAACACAAGGATAGAACCTGAGTTTAAGGTCCAGGAGCTAAGAGTATCCTCAGGCCAAAAGGATAAGGAGGAGGGAAAACTGGGGAGCACTCTCTCACCATCCTAAAGTACTCAATGCAGCCACCAAACTAAGAAAGTCCTCCACATCAATACAAAATGAAAAGTGTGGATCATGCCCACAGCCACCAGCCGCTGCTCTCCACACCACAGCCAGCATCTGGCTCAGCCCCAGAGAAGCCAGAAGGCAGGAGGTATTGGGTCAAGGTCCTCACCAAACATACTGCCCTCCAGACAACCCGGCTAGAAGGCTCCCTGAAATATGCCCTTCACTGGCAGGGTGAAGAAGCCTCACCACTACACACTGGGCACTGTGGCCCTGCATAAAACTAAAAGTGACAAGAAAAGTGCTGCTCAGCTTCTCACTGGAAAACTGCCCTTGCAGTGGCTAGAATGGGAAGTTGAGGCCCTCCTGCCAGATCTGCACTTCCAGAATGCTAAGCACTTTTGAAGATGAAGAGGGAAAGACAGCATGCTAAGCTTCTCCCAAAGTTACACTACATTTTCAAACTTCAGTCAAGTGCAGTCAAGTAACTTTATTTTCTTAAGATTTATTTATTGGGGCCAGCATTGGCATAGCGGGTAAACCCTCTACCTGCAGGAATGGTATCCCATACGGAAGCTGGTTCAGGTTCCAGCTGTTCCACTTCCAGTCCAGCTCTCTGCTATGCTCTGGGAAAGCAGTAGAAGATGGCCCAAGTCCTTGTGTCCCTGTCCCTACGTGGGAGACCCAGAAAAAGCTTCTGGCTCCTGGCTTCAGATCAGCGTAGCTCTGCCCATTGCAGCCAACTGGGGAGTGAACCAGTGAATGGAAGACCTCTCTCTGCCTCTTCTCTCTGTGTGTAACTCTTTCAAATAAATAAGTAAATCTTTAAAAAAGATTTACTTATTTATTTGAAAGAGCTACAAAGAGCAAGAAGGAGGGAGTAAAGAAGGGAGAGAGAGAGGGGAGAGAGAGAGAGGGAGGGAGGGAGACAGAGAGGGAGAGAGGGAGGGAGGGAGAGAGGGAGGGAGGGAGGGAGGGAGGGAGAGAGGGAGGGAGGGAGGGAGGGAGGGAGAGAGGGAGGGAGGGAGGGAGGGAGGGAGGGAGGGAGGGAGGGAGGGAGGGAGAGAGGGAGGTAAAGAGAGATCATTCATCCACTGGTTCACTCCCCAAATGACTGCAATGGCTGGAGCTGGACTAGGCTGAAGCCAGGAGCCACAAATTCTTCCAGGTCACCCATGTGGGTGCAGAAGCCCAAGCACTTGGGTCATCTTCTGCTACCTTCCCAGGGACATTAGCAGGGAGCAGCTTCAAACCAGTGGCCATGTGGGATGCTGGCAGCTTTACCTGCTACACCACAACATTGGCCCCTATACTCAGATTTCCTAAGTGGATTTTCAGTAGAATGAATAAAATCAAATATACTCTGTTTTGAAATAAACTTTGTGCTTATAGAAACATTACGAAGCATAGCAAATGTGAACAATCAAGAGGCTCTATGTATCCTAAACTGCACAGATGTTCACCACAAATGACTGTTAGTAAAAAACTGGCTTTGGGGGAAGGGCCTATTTTTCTCCCTCAAGAGGCTTCTGGATTTTGTTACCATTCTAACTTCATCAAAACTCACTCACTGATACAAACACTATTGGTGGAGAAACAGTCATTTTATAGGACAAAATGCTTTGTAACTTCTCCTTTATTTTTGCAAGTTAGTAAACAGTTTTATGATCACACAAGGGAATATACAACAGTCACCTACAATCCTAAGTGTGTACAAGAACAACTATGCCAGTGCTCCCTCAAACCCCCAGGCACCACAGCCACTGTATCACAAGGGAAAGGTTTCCAGCTGTTTCTTCTATGGAAAATCAGACATAAGCAGAAAGTCCTAGACTTTTCAGGCTTACTAAAGTCTCTTGGAAAACTGTTCTGTCTTTGAAAGAAGCTCAGTGTCCACAAGTTGCTCAACTCCCATCAGTGTTCTTCTTCCAACTGAGAAGAAGCAGGCCCTAAGATGTCCTGCTGTTGAGCCAGCTGTTGCCTTCAGGGAGGTGTTACCGATGTCAGAGTTTGAGGAAGATGCTAAAATCATGGGTGGACTGAGAACAAGAAGCTCTGGTGGACAGAGACTCACTCACAGGAAGACAGGACCCATACAGTCCGCATAGGCCAGGTGCCTACCCACAGGTGCCTCTAACCACAGATTGAAAACAGTTGAGCAAAGAATGGCTTTACAATCAAGCACAGACTTTTTTGTTCATTATTCCCTAAACAGTATGGTATAAAAACTATATACATGGCATTTACATTCATTAGGTATTACAAGTAATCTAGGTATGGTTCCAAGTATGCAGGAGGATGTGCGTATGTCACAGGGACTTGAGCATCCAAGGATTTTGGCATTCTTGAGAATCCTGGAACTCAATCTGCCTGGACTTTCTTCTTGAACAGGCCTTCTATCTAGGGTTGCACTAGAAGAACCTGATTTTTTTGTACTTGGTACTGGGGATCCGGCCCTTGGAATTCAACCTCCGGACTGCCTCCCTCAGATGCTTGGGCTGTAACGGCGGCATTTCTCCCCACTTCTCACACACATCCAGGGCCTCTTCCACCACCTCCCCAACAAAGACCTTGGCCAGACCAGCCATGGTGATGACCACATTCTGAGACATCGATCTGCCCGCAATGGACTGCATGAGGCTTTTAATGAGTGCCTTCGGGAAAGCCGACTGGCGATACAGTGCATAGCGGGTCAGCTGCTCCTTGGAGAGAGAGGACAGCAGGGCGGTCATCCTCTGAGCTTCCTCTTCATCCGCAATGGGCCTCTTCTCTTTCTCCTTGGAATCTGTTTTCAGTCTTTTGGCTGCAGGTGGAAAGAAGGATGAGTCGTCTCTCTGGCTTGTCATTGAATCTGGGACGTCCTGACTCTCGGGTTCACCTGGATCTGCGAGTTCTTCCAAGTGCTCGTCTCTGTCCTCTGGGAATCATCAGAGTTTGTGGCCCCAAGGCTCCAGGGCGAGGAGGGGATCTCACAGGGCACACCTGCTTCCCCACCTGTGTCGGTGAGTGTCGCACAGGCCTGGTCCATGGCGGCCCTGCAGGCCGGGGAGGTTTGATTACCACTCTAGGAGGTGAAATTTGGAAATGTTTAGTTCTCACACTGATGCTTTGTGTGCGCCGAGTCACCGGACCACGGGTCCCCCTACATACATACACACACACACACACACACACACACACACACACACACACGATTTTCGGCCTCCAACAATTTAGATGAAACTTGGGGTTGGAATATATTAGTTTTAGGTGGAGTGCTCACAGATACAAATTTAGCACCGGAAAACAAAACCCACTGACTCACTAGCTCACGGAAGTCCTGGTGCTCCCGGGGACTGCTTCCTCTGCTCAGTCTCACAGGCAACAGGGCTGGCCGGCCCAGAGGAGCGTCCTCGCCCGAGGCAGGATCTAACCGTAGGCGGTTCAAGCGTGTGACCAAATTCCACGCGGCACGTCGTGAGGAATCTCTACCTTCTGCCTGAAAAGTGCTTTGACTTCAGGAAGGGTCCGTCCTTTATAAAGGTCTGAGATGATTGGCTCAGAGCCACTCTGATGCGGTTCATTGGGTGGGCTCGGTCAGGTGACCCCGAACGTCATCAAGTTCCTGCGCATGCCCACACCCGAGGTCCGGGCAAACAGGAGTGTGTCCCAGGTGTGAAGAACTGGGGGAAGCTGAGTGCAGCGGCTCAGATTCTGGCTGTCGGGAAGATTTTTTGAAAAGCTGTATTTCATGATAATCAAATAGCCACGATGAAAAAAGTTAAGTCTATGAAGTCTGACGTTAGACAACCCAAAAGTTTTTCCAAAAATCACAACTGATGGGGCTGCAAGTCCTTTCTCAGGAGCGTCCAGGGTGATTTGGGCTGGACAGGAAATATTTAAGATTTGTAAAGATGTATAGAAATATGTGTATAGATGTAGGGGGCCGGCGCTGTGGCATGGTCACCTTAGCCTCCTCCTGCAGTGCGAGCATCCCATATGCGCAATGGTTCGAGTCCGGGCTGCTCCTCTTTTGATCCAGCTCTCTGCTACGGCCTGCGAATGCAGTGGAAGACGGCCTGAGTGCTTGGGCCCTTGCACCCACGTGGGAGACCTGGGAGAAGCTCCTGGCTCCCGGCTTTGGGTCAGTCCCGCTCAGGCTGTTGGGGCCATTTGGAGAGTGATCCATTGAATGGAAGACCTTTCTCTCAGTCTCCCTCTCCCTCTCTGTCTGTAACTCTACCTCTCAAATAAATAAATAAATCTTTAAAAACAAAGTGTGCATATGGATATGTCTATTGCAGGGTAACACAAAAAATAAATCAATAGAACTGTTTTGAGCATAATAGTATGTACCACATTAGGAGAAAGCTATGGGGGAGAAATGGTGTTTTAGTTCAGAGGATAAAGTAGCCATGACAATACATTTTATTTTTATAGGATTTTTAGTATATTTTAATATATATGGCAGAAAATTTAAAATGACTATGTTACTAGCATCTTGTTAAAACATTCAAAAGAATGATTTAACACTATTTATATGACAAAACTGACACTATATTAAGCAAATTTTGGAACTATTTAAACTTGCAGTGAAAACCATTAGATATGAATATAAATGTGTGTGAAGAATATCAAAATTATACAATTTAAAAAGATTAAAGGCCAATGCCTTCCTCAATTTATGACATTAATTATTAAACTTATTGAAATTCTAAATAACTTATATTCTCAGCAATTTTTCACTCGTTCTCATTTTACTCCTACAAGATCAAATATCCTAGGTTCTGACTAAAGTATGTGGAGCCCCTTTCTGCATATGCAGATGTTAGTCTGTACTTACATCAGACACTCGGAACTTGATTTTAATGGGCATCCTTCATTTTTGTATTGTGTTGGCCTCTAATCAATATTAAATTATTATGTTTAAATATTCCAAAGTAAAAATTTCTCAGTGTTTGAGAAGTGATTCTTTGACTTACCTTCTAGAATGTATTGAGAATAACAATGGTGTCATTTGACAATGGTATTTAATAAAAGTCCCATCGCTTCTCCGCCTTTTGGTTAAGATCAAGTGTAATAAAAGTCCCTTTAATATTAAAGTTGCTAAATGTTTTCCTTGCCATAAGATTAAAGGCAATCTAATGACTTGAATTGCTGGAGATTTGGAAATAGAATTAACAATGAGAAGAATATTATCATAAACAAAAAACATAAGCTTTTGATAGAAATCAATGATACAATTGTCTCCCTCTCTAAGGAGAGACTGAATTTGTCTAAGTTTCTTATAGATCTCATTTTTCTCTTAGAACTATGTGATTCTTTATGTACAGATTAGGTAAAGACCTAAATCAATGGTCTCTAATATGAAGTAGAGGTGGAAAGACCATATTCCCTGGGAGTATGCAACATAATTGGGGCAAGAGGAGAAAATATTAAAATTGTTTTTAACTTTATTTATTTTTTGAGTAATAGTTTTACCGTTAATTCACATAGTATAACACATTCAGGACAGAGATCCTACATGGGGAGTGTACAGTAACTCCTGTTGTTCATTTAAAAATTGACACCCTTATTTATGACGTGAGTAATCACCCAAGGCTCTTGTCATGAACTGCAAAGGCTATGGAAGCCTCTTTTTTAAACTTTTATTTAATAAATATAAATTTCCAAAGTACAGCTTTTGGATTACAATGGCTTTTTCCCCCCCATAACTTCCCTCCCACCCGCAACCCTCCCATCTCCCACTCCCTCTCCCATCCCATTCACATCAAGATTCATTTTCAATTATCTTTATATATAGAAGATCAATTTAGCATATATTAAGTAAAGATTTCAACAGTTTGCACCCACACAGACACACCAAGTGTAAAGTACTGTTTGAGTACTAGTTATAGCATTAATTCACATTGTACAACACATTAAGGACAGAGATCCTACATGAGGAGTAAGTGCACAGTGACTCCTGTTGTTGACTTCACAATTGACACTCTTGTTTATGGCGTCAGTAATCATCCTAGGCTCTTGTCATGAGTTGCCAAGGCTATGGAAGCCTTTTGAGTTCGCTGACTCCGATCTTATTTAGATAATGTCGTAGTTAAAGTGGAAGTTCTCTCCTCCCTTCAGAGAAAGGTACCTCCTTCTTTGATGCCCCGTTCTTTCCACTGGGATCTCACTCACAGAGATCTTTTGTTTAGGTCTTTTTTATTAACTTTATTTATTTATTTATTTATTTATTTATTTGAAAGCCAGAGCAAAAAAGAAAGGGGGACACAGAGAAATCTTCCATCTGCTGATTTATTTGCCAGCACTGGGACAGGTTGAAGCCAGGAGCCAAGAATTCCATGCAGGTCCCACACACGTGGATGGCAGGAGCCCAAACATTTGAGTCATCTTCCACTGCTTTCCCAGGTTCTTCAGCAGGAAGCTGGGTAGGAAGCAAAGCAGCCTGGATTCCAACTGGCACTTGGATATGAGATGCTGGTAACAGAAGCTGCAGCTTACCATGCTGCAACAGAACACTGGCCCCTAAAACATGTACTAACGTTTATTTTTATCTGAAAAGAAAGACTTAACATTTATTAGTATTTTTCAAAATGACAGTTGTAGATACACTTTATAAATAGGTAGACATATACTAGTTATTTAAAAGTCTTTTAGTAACAAGATACATGATTAATAGGAAGAGGTCTTTAGACTTACTCTTCAAAATACAAACCTGAAAAATGCTAATAACTAGAGCCATCTATCTGTCCTGCATAGATTAGACAGCCTTCCATTACTATGACAGACAAGGGAGAATCAACCATATTTTATAGTACTCCAGAAAAACAATATCATACACTTGACATAACACATTTAGCTGCTCTCTAAGCCTCAATGTCAGGATAATTTTTGAATCGCTTTAAAAAGATAAAAGCACTTAACTTTTTTTTTCACTAAAAAGTGGCATAATTCTTCATCCCATTACACTAATTCCAGTTTTAAAATCCCTTGTAATGCATTTTTAAAATTACTCTTCCTTTTCCATTCCATGCTCAATTAAAATAATAAAAGATTATGTTTGCCATGACTGTCATCATTATGTTGCAAAATATTTCTGAAAGCATTGTGATAAACACAGCTATCCTAACACAGCTTTCCTGGTGCATCCTGTGGACACTGGCAGGAAACGTTCGTGAAACTGTGATTTCCCTGATTTTCAAATTAAAAATAAAAAAGTAACATTAAGCAAAAAATCACTGTTTTCTTTTTTTAAAATTTTATTTAATAAACATAAATTTTGAAAGTACAACTTTTGGATTAAAGCAGTTTTTCCCACCATAACTACCCTTCCACCCACAAACCATCCCATCTCCTACTCTCTCTCCCATCCCATTCTTCATCAACATTCATTTTTAATTATCTTTATATATATATAGAAGATCAACGTAGTACATACTAAGTAAAGGTTTCAACAGACTACACCCACAAAGACACACAAAGTATAAAGTGCTGTTTGAAGACTAGGTTTACCATTAATTCGCATAGAACAACACATTATGGACAGAGATCCTACATGGATGGGGATCTCCCATTGTTGATTTAACAATTGACACTCTTATTTATGACATCAGTTTTCTAAATCCTTGACAATTTCTTTTTAGACTTAGCCTCTCTCAGACTAAAACACTCAAAAAAGCTATTTTTAACAAATATGTGCTGAACATTTTTCTACATATTAGGCATCATGGAGGAAATAATATAAATATGCATAAGATTCAAAACCTACCTTCCTAGAGATAAAAGTTCTGCCACATTAAAGTATTCTTCTGAAATTTTTTAACTTATTTATGGCAGAATTTTTTAATCACTGTGGTCTTCCAGGAAACCAATGTCTTAGTAGCCCTACATCTACCAACAATAGTCCCAGCTGTGTATTTGTTACTTGGCTTGTCTTGTTGAACGCTTTAATTGACACAAACATTTAATGTAGACACACAGTTGAATATATACAAGATGTTCTCAGATCATAACCTTTCCATTTTATTTTCATAGAATTTCTTGTTGAGTATATAGGTATCAGCAGAAGTTAATTCTGTGGGACTCTAAAATGAGTCTGGGAATCAGAATAAAACAACACTGTGTTTATAAACTGATCTCATGCTTCCTTTTTTTTAGCTGCACAGTTTTAAAGGAGAAAACTCACATGTTCGAAGAGAAAGATGGATTCCCTTCAATGTACAAAATTGGGGTTACATGGACTATAATGACAACTCTTCTTTCTCCCATATCTGAATCCATCCGGCTCCCCAGAGGTACTCTCCAGTCTTTAACTTTTGAATATGAAAAGATAAATGCAGAAGAAAATAAAAGGTAGACAAAGAAAATAAAAGGGAAAAGGAGAAAAGAAAGGGAGTTTTGTTCTAATGTATTTGACATGTTCTTAAAGGTGAGAGAACAGAATGTGGACACAGCTCTGTCTCCCTGTCCTCGGATTCTTTCCTGCCCTCCTTTCCTGCCTCCTTTGAGTTACTGTGTAGAGATCTCTAACAATGCAGGCTTCCCTGGCCCTGTTCACCTTAAAATTCTCTTTCATCCTTGAATAATGAGAATCAGCTGGAGAAGTCTGGCCTATGGTATTGATATAATTTAAGTCACTGTTAGCATTGGAAATACAATCCAAGGAGGTGATAGTCATAGCATATAAAAATCATGTATATTTATTCCTAATAGCTTTCAGATTGACTCTACGATTTATCTTGGAGGGTTTGATTTTTGACTTTTTGTGTATATGTGTGGCATAATGATTATATAACCAATAAACCTTTCTGGGATAGAGAAATACTGATTTAGGTTTGACACCGTGGTTGATTGGTTGATTATATATTTTTTAATTCCTGAGTATTATTTAAAAGAACACAAAAATTTCCAAGCTAAAAAAAATAGGAAGTAAAAAGTGATCTCCATCAAATTGATCAAAAATAGGTCTTTGCTGGATTTTTTTAACCATCAGTTATTACTATCTATTCTACAAATATTTGTTTGGTGTTCACTGAGATTACAGGAATATTCTCCTCCCTGTCAATGGACCACATTGCCACCTCCCTCAAAAAAATTTTATACACCACTCACATAGAGTTGTGCGTCACATAAACTGCATTGGGCAATTTCATCCTTGAGTGCACTTACACAAACCTACACGGTACAGGTCACAAACTCCACCGGGCCTCTTGAGACAATCAAGAGATGGAGTAAATACAAATTGAATGTATTGCTGTTGGCATAATACTACACACTTTCTTAAACTTTTTTATGAACATACTCTAAAATAACAATTAAAATTATAGCACATTAAAGATGTAAATCAGTAACAATCATTTATCATCAAATGTTATGTATGGGATATAATTGTGTGTGCTCTGTTTTATGATTTGAAATGTCATCAGTCTTTCCACCAGGATCACCACAAACAGCAGCAGCTGCACCAACAGCAGACAGCAGGAACTGTTCAGCTCCGCTGTGATCTTACAGGACCATCTTCATATATATGGGTTGCTGTTGATAGAAACATCATGGTGTGGCACATGCCTGTGTTCTGTTCTCAGCTGGAAGCTCGTTCACTGCCTATCCGTTAAATTATCCACATCTATAACCAGAACAGATTTTCAGACTTTCCCCTTCCCTGTCATAATGAAACGTCTCCCCAACCTGTGAATTGTCTAATGTGACATTAGTTTCTCCAAGAACATCATTCAGTTACTTATTTCTAGCTTTCTACCTCTTTCCTTTCTGCTTCTTACCTTTATGCCATAAGGATCTCAATGCTATCAGGTGTGTCCTGGCTTGAAAATAGTCAACAACTCCTCAGATGCTGTGCTGGCTGCGGCTTATTCTCCTTCCACTGAAGACCTAGGCTCCTCCTAAGAACTGCCAAGCTGTACCATCTTCACATAGTGAACTCCTGTTCCCTCGTAAGGTTTCTAGCAACTGGCTTCTACCTTCACCACACCTGCCACATGTCAGATGCAGCATTTGACAATGTTGACCACTCCTTTTAAAAAGTAAGTCCTTAGAGCAGGTGTTTGTAGCAGCCATCAAGACACTGCCTAAGGCACTCTCACCTCATGTGGGAGTGCCTGTGTTTAAGTCCCAGCTGTATTCCCAATTCCAACTTCCTGCTGGTGCTTATCTTAGGAGACAGCAGGTGTTGGTTCAAGTACTTAGGACCCTGCTACCCAAGTGGGAGACCCAGTTTACAGGTTTACAGTTTACCTTAGTTTACAGGTCCTGGCTTGAACCTGGCTTAGCCCTGATTGGGGAATAAATCAACAGATGAGAAAGTTGTTTCTCTTTCTCTTTCTCTCTCTCTCTCTCTTCCCCCCTTTCAAACAAATATGATTAATTAAAAATAATTATAACAAAATAAATTCTTCCTCTTGTGGCATCTACATCCCCAAGCTATTCCAGATTGCTGTCCTTTTTGAACACACTTCTCAGTCTCCTATAGGTTCCACCTGCATCCAGTTACATGAATGGGCACCTGTGTTGCTGAGGCTCCTTCGCCACCCACCTTCTTACTGGTTTCATTCGTTATCCTGGCACCCTGATCTGTGCCTGCCTCTGCCACCATCTCTATGCTAATTGATACACTTACTATTATCTCCTTCCACTTGAAGTTCATAAAATTAAAAAAAAAAAAACATGGAAACATACTCCAAAAGGGAATAAAACTTTTTCTTCACACCACAGTCTACCACCATCAGATTTTTTGTTGTTGATTATTTTTCTGTTTTCCAAAATTGTGTAGCATGCGTGCATGCCAAGTTCACCTTACAGGCATTAGCTCTGAAGATTTGGACAGACACAGAATTTGCTGTTGAATGAGGTTAGATTATTGCCAAACTGCTCTTAATGCATATTTGCTTAGTGCTGTGACAGGGGAGGCATGGGGAGATAACATCGAACGTGAGTTAAATTATTGAATTATTTAACTTGGGTAATGATTTAGGTGCATCCAGTATCCAGTATATTTTGATTTTTCCATAGTCAACAGTTTCTTTTTAATTTCTACCCTCAAGGAGCTTACACTTTAATTTGTAAAAGAATCATAAAATTTTTAACTCACAGGTACTTGACTGAAAAAGTTACTCAAACCCCTTGCTTTCAAACTAAAGAAACCAAGTGAATATTTCATGCTTCCTACCTAAATTGACTGATTGTAGACCTTGTACTAAATATGAAACTTAGCCAGAGGTGACTATATGAAGAGTCTTTTCCAAAGCGTTCAAGAAAGTTGAGGTGAACTTTCACACCAAATCTATACCAGAGCCTTTGAACCAATGGACAGGTTAAAGTAATGCAAAATAGTTGGGGAAAAACATCCTTACAAGTAGCTAGAAAAATAACAGAGAAAGGAGCACACCGCAAAACTCTTCAGTTTGGGCCATCTTCCAATGCCTTCCCAGGCCATCAGCAGGAAGCTCGATCAGAAGTGGAGCAGCTAGGACACAAACTTGCACCCATATGGAATGCCAATGTTGCAGGAGGCAGCTTAACCAACCATGCCACCACTCCAGCACTGATTATGAATATTTTAAATAATGTGAATTTTCTGTGAGTGTTTTGAAGATCTCTTGTATACATGTGTGTACTTATATTTGTATATACTAATATAGAATATCATATATACAGTATTCGACATAGCATTTAATGCATACATCATATAACTTTATATCTATTGCATATACTTATATATAATTTTATACAAATGAGAGATCTGATGGAAGCATTAAAGAAAGCATTCTAACCAATGAATTTTAACATGGCTCAATGACATAGAAACAGTTGGAGAAATAAATTAAAGTTAAGTGTGGGGAGCAACTCGGACTAGACTAAGTTACTGGAATTAAGACTTATTTTATGCATCTGCTCTCCCACAATATGGCGCTGAGAAGGGAGTAAACAACTTCTACACAGCTGCCTCTCACCAATTTGAGTGATGACCTGCAAGAGCTGATCCTGCTCCTGATTGGAGGAGAGCAGCATACTCGGCGTGTGGGTAGCAGAGTTGGGATTGGTGGAAGAGGACTATAAAGGAGGAGAGAGACAACATGCACCAGGAACATCTAAGGGGAACATCCGGATAACATCTGAGCAGCCCCCGAGAGAGCCAGCCGGGGGTGTGCCGCTCCCCCACAGAAGTGGGGAAAGTGGCAGGGGGAACCGCCCTTCCACGGAGGTGGAAGGATCGGCAGCCAACCCAGGAAGGGCCGAGCAGACAAAAGAACAGCGCAGGGTCGTGTGTCGTTCCTCCACGAAGAGGGGGAGCGACAGTTAAGAACTTGTAGGGCCGGCGCTGCGGCTCACTAGGCTAATCCTCCAACTTGTGGCACCGGCACACCGGGTTCTAGTCCCGGTCGGGGCACCAGATTCTGTCCCAGTTGCCCCTCTTCCAGGCCAGATCTCTGCTGTGGCCAGGATGCAGTGGAGTATGGCCCAAGTGCTTGGGCCCTGCACCCCATGGGAGACCAGGATAAGCACCTGGCTCCTGCCATCGGATCAGCATGGTGCACGGGCCACAGTGCCCGCCCGCAGCAGCCATTGGAGGGTGAACCAATGGCAAAGGAAGACCTTTCTGTCTCTCTCTCTCACTGTCCACTTTACCTGTCAAAAAAAATAAATAAATAAAATAAAACTTGTAGAACAGGAGGAGCTTATAAGGTAAACCCAAATAGAAAACTTTCTGCTGGCGCCGCGGCTCACTAAGCTAATCCTCTGCCTTGTGGCGCCAGCACACCGGGTTCTAGTCCCGGTCGGGGCACCAGATTCTGTCCTGGTTGCCCCTCTTCCAGGCCAGCTCTCTGCTGTGGCCAGGGAGTGCAGTGGAGGATGGCCCAAGTGCTTGGGCCCTGCACCCGCATGGGAGACCAGAAGAAGCACCTGTCTCCTGCCTTCGGATCAGCGTGGTGCGCAGGCCACAGCGCTCCGGCCACGGCGGCCATTGGAGGGTGAACCAACAGCAAAGGGAGACCTTTCTCTCTGTCTCTCTCTCACTGTCCACTCTGCCTGTAAAAAAAAAAAAAAAAGGAGAGAGAGAGAACTTTCTGTGTCATATTCAACTCAGAGCACTAATTCTTTAATTAGTAGGCAATTGAATTCATTATCATATGCAATATTTGAAGATTTACGTCAAATTATACCTTCATTAACTTTCTAGTAAAGGGAATTTATACTACAGGGTACAATTCATTCACATTCAACCAAAATTTTAGTCATCTTCAAAATGCCATGTTAAAAATAAACACAGTTTGGCCAGCGCCATGGCTCGCTTGGCTAATCCTCCGCCTGCGGCGCTGGTACCCTGGGTTCTAGTCCAGGTTGGGGTGCCGGGTACAAGCCCCGGTTGCTCCTCTTCCAGTGCAGCTCTCTGCTGTGGCCCGGGAGAGCAGTGGAGGATGGCCCAAGTGCTTGGGTTCCTGCACCCGCATGGGAGACTAGGAAGAAGCACCAGGCTCCTTGCTGCAGTGTGACGGCCTTTAGGGTAGTGAACCAATGGAAGGAAGACCTTTCTCTTTGTCTCTCTGTCACTGTTTATAACTCTCTCTCTCACTGTCTAACTCTGCCTGGCAAAAAATAAATAAATAAATAAAAAATAAACAAACAGAGTTTAGAGGCACAGTTACAGAAAGCAATGTATATGGCTATATATATTCTGCCATCAGCATTTCAAAAAAGCAGCTCTAGGAAATGAGAGCTTTTACAGAATGTTATTACAACCAAAGATGTATTTCTTTCATGGCACTGTATATATTTTACCAAGTACAGGAAAGACAAGAAGAGACAGGCGTGGACCTTGCTTCAAGGAACTTACATTCTAGGAACAAAATCAGGAGTTGGAATAAATAATCTCACCAGTTGTTGAAACCCATAAAATTGCCAATTTGCTCATCCCCGCCCATGCACCGTTGGGTGCTTACAGCCTTTCATCTGTTGGTGTATTCATGCATCTTCATGATGAGGAGTCTAGTGGCTCACCAGGGCCCAGTCACGTTGTCAGTAATTGAAATCCTCTGCCTCTGTCTCTCTCAGAGGAGCTCACCGGCAGCTCACACTGAACACTTGCTCGGTGCCCTGCATGAATGATCTCATTCTGTGTACTCATAAACACGCATGAGGGAGGGACTTTGATGTTCACATTTTCCACCTGAATAAACTGAGGGCTAGGGAGGTTAAGAAATTTGCTGCCCAGAGTCAAAGGTTACAGGTGTAGGAGTCAGGATTCAGTCCTTCCACAGAGCTTGAACACTCATTCTTTCTGTTACACTGCCTCTGGATTAGGGAAAACAGCCATACTCCCAACAAGTGAAATATTGCAGCACAAACATGCATCAGAGTAAGAATGCCTGCTTAGAACTGAACCTGACGTACAGTAAACTCCATGTAAGATTCAGAGCTGGCACTCTGGAAGTGGCTCATCTCAGCACTTCCTGATCCTCTCTTTTATATGTCTCATTAACTTCTGTCCCATACAGGCTGGCCTCAAGAGCTTGATTGTTCTTTCACTGTGTAATAGATTTACTTTTGGGTAAAAAATCCCATTACTGGTTAATCAAAGCTTTAGCAACCAAAGAAATATTTCAAACTGCATGCTGTTTCTTTGGGAGTGGATTAGGGATGGGAGACTCGTACACATTATTCTACATCTTCCTTTTCTTGGTAGAGTACTCTCACCTTCAGTCTTTGAGGGTATGTACCCCTATCCCTATTCCCAGGTTTTGCTAAGCTACCATTCTGAAAGCTTAAACCCTTGAACTCTGGCAGCAGGTAAGAGAAAAAAATAACTACTCATTTAATCCAAGCTGAAAAAAGATTTCCCTATTTTATACAAAGATGTAAACGATATTACTCAAATATAACCTTTAAACATCTGTTCTGATGATTCTAGAATTACTACTGTTATAATACCGAGATTATATTTAACCTATATAGTTGCTCATGTTAAGATGAAGGTACATAAAAATTCTGCCTAATTGTGAATGATCAAATTATCACACACACACACACACACACACACACACAGATATTCCCCCCCAGAGTCCATGAATGTAATGCCAAATAAGTGTTAGAGAAAAAAAAAGAATGGCGTGTGTGGAATTCTGATGTGCTGGATGACTTGTTCCACTAATGGAATATGGCCTTGAATTTCACCTAGAAACTGGCAATCTGAATTTACAAATAAGAGAACAGGGTACTTGCATAACTAAAACTATCTAGTTAAGATAAAAAAAACTAAAGCAGGCCAGCGCTATGGCTCACCTGGTTAATCCTCAGCCTGCGCCACCGGCACCCCGGGTTCTAGTCCCACTTGGGGCGTCTGATTCTGTCCTGGTCGCTCCTCTTCCAGTCCAGCTCTCTGCTGTGGCCCGGGAGGGCAGTGGAGGATGGCCCAAGTCCTTGGACCCTGCACCCACATGGGAGACTGGGAAGAAGCACCTGACTCCTGGCTTCGGATCGGTGCAGCATGCTGGCCGCAGTGCGCCGGCCGTAGAGGCCGATTGGGGAGTGAACCAACGGAAAAGGAAAACCTTTCTCTCTGTCCTCTGTCTCTCTCAGTGTCTAACTCTGCCTGTCAAAAAAAAAAAAAAAAAAAAAACTAAAGCAATATATGACACAATTAGCAAATTTCTGAGTCAACAATGCCTTGTCTTTTCATTACATTAGCATTCTCAAGATAGGAGTCTCAAACAACACTAGTGGTCTGTATTGAATATCTTTTTTTTTTTTTTTTTTTTTTTTGACAGGCAGAGTGGACAGTGAGACAGAGAGACAGAGAAAAAGGTCTTCCTTTTGCCTTTGGTTCACCCTCCAATGGCCGCCGTGGCCGGCGCACCGCGCTGATCTGAAGGCAGGAGCCAGGTGCTTCCTCCTGGTCTCCCATGCGGGTGCAGGGCCCAAGCACTTGGGCCATCCTCCACTGCACTCCTGGGCCACAGCAGAGAGCTGGACTGGAAGAAGGGCACCCGGGACAGAATCCAGGGCCCCGACCGGGACTAGAACCCGGTGTGCTGGCGCCGCAAGGCAGAGGATTAGCCTAGTGAGCCGCGGTGCCGGCCATGTATTGAATATCTTCATAAATACTTGCACATGGCCAGTCTTCTTCCTTATATCCCTCATAGATTTTTCTTTTATAATTTTAATTTTGAAATTGCTTCAGTTTATCCTTTCAAATTCATCTCGCCAAAGGCACTCTGTCTCCTAAGCATGCATTTCCAAAGAGAACCAACACAGAAACACACATATATACCAAGGTGCTGAAGGATGAGTCCAAATTCATAAGACACAAACAGAAAAGCAGACACACTTAAGTACTAATATTTTTACATTCTAGTTCAATCAATGTTCTGCCCACTGACCCATGCTACTGCAATAGGACATCCAGTACATTGTCACTGATCAGCAATTGCCAAATGTTTAACTACCAGTAAAAATAGCTTTGTGTTAAACCTATGAATGATACCCAGGTCAAAGCAAAACTGCTTCCAATCACCACATTATTATCCTGCCTATTGTTCCCAAATTCTATGCTGCTTTCAGGCAACACAAATCAGCCTTTCTCGGTGGGTTTAGTACCTTTCTATCACAGCCATAGCTTCCCTGGCAAGAATAGCAACCCTGATGAAAGCAAATCACAGCGTTTCCATTCTGGAAAGAAGAGTTTGAATGTGGGCTAACACTAGTGCCAGCATCCTCTGTCTGGTGACAACATGGTGCCACATCATGGGACCTGTCAACAGTCACATTTATTTGCCTCCTGACACAGAGTCAGATGTGACTCATGAGATGTTTGTTTAATTTTACCACTGCTCTTCATTTCCTCTGCCTACGTCAAGCTTCTTCTGGGATTTTCTCTATCAGCTGAGCTCTCCTTTACTTCCAAACCAGAAGTTTATAACAGAGTTCAGTTACTGAAATGGGTCAGTTAAAATGTGCTGAAGTGGTAGACTTTTCCATTTGGTGATTCTATCGATGCCTCATTCTGGTGCTTGTTCTTTTCTCTTGATGGAAAGCAAATTAATGGTATTTCAAGCACAAAATGAGTTTAACATTTATAAAACTGTGGTTTTAAAAATGTAGGCCCTCAATTACAACTTTTATCTTTAGAGGGAGAACTGGGGCCCAGAGAAGTTGAGGGATTCTCTCCAGTCACTCAAACCAAACTAATGTCGGAAACTGAAATGGGAGCCAGTGCTGTGGCATAGCAAGTAAGGCCATCGCCTGCAGTGCCAGTATCCCATAGGGGCACCAGTTTGAGTCTCGGCTGCTCCACTTCCAATCCAGCTCTTTGCTATGGCCTGGGAAAACAATGGAAGATGGCCCAAGTCTTCGGGTCCTTGTGACTCCGTGGGAGACCCAGAAGAAGCTCCAGCCTCCTGGCTTCAGATCAGCATAGCTCCTTCCATTGTAGCCATCTGGAGAGTGAACCAATGGATGGAAGACCTCTCTCTCTCTCTCTCTCTCTCTCTCTCTCTGTGTGTGTGTGTGTGTAACTCTGACTTTCAAATAAATAACTAAACCTTAAAAAAATAAATAAAAATACTGAAATGAAGTTGAAACTTAGACTCAGTTACCACTATCCAGTGTACGGGTACTCACAATAGTCAAACCGTATTATACATTATATGCATAATTTCTATTTCTATTTGTGATAGAATAACTTGTTTCAGACTACACTTCTAGTATTAACAATTACACATTGTAGACAGATATTAAGAAGCAACAATTTGAAGATGTTGATGTACAATGCAAAGCAGAGAGCAACTAAAGGTATACTCCTTAAATGAAGGGAAGCAAACCAGATGAGCTCCATAATTAATTGAGTTTCTCCTGATAATATGTTCAGCCTCAGTTGCAAGGAGAAAAGAGAAATAAACTCAAAAAAAAAAAAGGCAACAAACAAAAACCCCTAAAAGCAAAAGCCTCCAAAAGATCAAGGGAATATGCTGGTAACTTAATAGCATTTGAAAATTTTATATCACAACTACTTTTATTTCTATAAATAATCAAATTCATGAAATTCCACATAGGAGATGCTTGGATGTTAAACATTAACCATAAAATGACTTGCTTATTTTATAATTAAATTAATCTTGTACAAAATAAACAACTGTGCAAAATCAAACAAATAAAATCAGAATGTTCACAGTGTTCAGCATCCATTCAAAAATTATTAGACATGAAAAAATATATAAAAATATGACCATAACTGAACAAAAAGTCAATAAAAACAGAGATTCAAATGACTTAAATGTTAAAATTAGCAGATTTTAAAATGGTCCATAAAATTTTGATAATGAATTTAGAGAAAGGGATGGACAAAATAGATAGCAGATATGGAATATCAGCCCCAAAATAGAAACAAATAAGGGAGAAAAAAAAAATGGAAATTGTATTACTTAAAACACACCATCATATATTAAAAATTCACTAAATGGGTTTAATGGAAGACTGTACCTACAGAAGAAATAATTAACTCAAAGACATAAATACAAAAGAAATAACCAAAACACATAAGAGAGTATGCAATAAATATTTATGATCTACTAGGCCAGCGCCGTGGCTCACTAGGCTAATCCTCCGCCTTGCGGCACCGGCACACCAGGTTCTAGTCCCAGTCGGGGCGCCAGATTCTGTCCCGGTTGCCCCTCTTCCAGGCCAGCTCTCTGCTGTGGCCCGGGAGTGCAATAGAGGATGGCCCAAGTGCTTGGGCCCTGCACCCAATGGGAGACCAGGATAAGTACCTGGCTCCTGCCATTGGATCAGCGCGGTGCACCGGCCGCAGCACGCCGGCTGTGGCGGCCATTGGAGGGTGAACCAACGGCAAAGGAAGACCTTTCTCTCTGTCTCTCTCTCACTGTCCACTCTCCCTGTCAAAAAATAAAAAATAAAATAATAAATAAATAAATATTTATGATCTACTATATACATATAACTGAAGTCTTGGGAAAAGGCAAGAATGAGACAGAAGAGATACTTGAGTAATCAGGGGCTTAAAGATTTCAAAGACTGAAACAGGTCCAAAAAACTGTAATCCTCCAGAAGGAGAAATGCAGACAGATAAATCTAAACACCTGATGGCCATACTGGAGAAAATTAACAACCAAAGAGAAAAATACTGGGACAGGCATATAGCCTAGCAGGTAATGCTGCTTAAGGCACCCATTTCTCATATCAAAGCACCTGGTTCTATGCCACGCTCTGGCTCCTGATTCCAGGTTCCTGCTAATACAGACCTTTGGAGGCAATGGAGATGACTCAATTATTTGGGTTCCTACCACCCATATGGAAGATCTGAGTTGATTCCCTGATTCCTGGCTGCTGCCCAGCCAACTGCCTTCTGCTGGTATGTGGGGAGTGAACCAGGAGCTCAGAATGATCAGTCTTTCTATTTCTCTTTCCTCTTCCCTTCTCTTCTCCTTTCTCCCTCTCCTTTCTCCCTCTCCTTTCTCCCTCTCCTTTCTCCCTCTCCTTTCTCCCTCTCCCTCTCCTTTCTCCCTCTCCTTTCTCCCTCTCCTTTCTCCCTCTCCTTTCTCCCTCTCCCTCTCCCTCTCCTTTCTCCCTTTCTCTCTCTCTCTCTCTCTCTCTCTCTCTCTCCCTTCTCCCTCTCCCGCTCTGTCTCTGTCTCTATCTCTATCTCCCCACCTCCCTCCCTCCCTGACTTACAAACAAGTAAATAAAAAATTTTAGTAAGGAAAAATATTAAAATCAACCACAAAAAAGTTATACATTACATTCAGAGAAACAGCAATTCAAATGATGGCTGACTTCTCATGAGAAAAAAAGGAGGTAGAAGGTAATGGAATTATATATTTAAAATATTAAATTAAAAGTATGCTGTCTGTTAATTTTTCAAGAATGAAAGTTGAATTACAGCCATTTGTAGAGAAAAGTTTAGAGAATTATTGCAAGGAAAATTTCACCAGAAGAGATTAAAGTAAGTTCTTCAGCTTGGAAAAAAAAAATGATACCAGACAGAAAAAACTCTACCTGAAGGAAGAAGTATAAAGCAAAAAAAGTTTTTAAGTATTTAATTGTAAAAAAAAAAAAAAAAAAAAAAAACAAATAAGAGGTGGTTGATTGTTCAGTCCACTTGTTGGTTGCTTGGTTGGTTGGTTGAATAACAACAGAATCTCAGTACACTGAAATGCCCCTGCTGTGAACAGCATCCAGAAACTGAAGCTGAGAGATAACAATGTCACATCTCACAATTAATTCTTATGATGGGGCCATGCTCATTGACTTTGTAGAGTGATTCCATCATTCCCTATATGTTGATTCTTTTTTCTGTTTTTCCCCTAGTAGAAGTTACCTATCTCATATGTGATTAATTCTTCTAAGCATCACTTTAGCATTCACTGAATCCTAGAAATTAGGAAACAATTCATGTACTCATGAATAACCAAGAATATTAACAGCAAAGGGAATAATAACGACTATTTCTAATAAATTTCCCATTTCATCCCCCCTCCTTTTCTCTTTTCATCTTCTCCATCCCCAGAAGTGGTGACATTTAGATGATGAATCACTCATCAAAAATAAAGAACTCAGTTCAAGTACACAGGAATAAACTACAGGACACCAAGATCCATAAATATAAGTTGTTCTGGTAATCTAACTAAAGAAAAAAAGGCAATGTGTGGTGACACTCACTCTGGTCCCAAAGCAAACTTACCAATCCTCTCTGTCTCCTCTCTGAAACCTTCTCCTTGCCTTGCCTCTTAGTTCTGATTCTTCTTGTTACCAGTGCCATTGTCTTGCCCACTTACTGCCCAAAGTTCCTCATGTTTGTCAACAGACTCACAAAGGATATTTTTTCTCAGTCCCTACCTTATCTCCAAAAAATAGAACTTTCATCTAATTAAAATAATTCATATTTAAGTGGTCAAGATTTTAAAAATTACAAAATCTCCTGGGAATAAAATAATTTGTTACTTGTGACTTAAATAATTTGCTACTCAAAATAATGAGTAGTGATTCAGTTAATACTTTCTCAAATGAAAATTTTAGTCACAAAATATCACCTCCAACTCTTATGATTGTAATCTGTTTCTCTCCACCATCCTCAATGTTTTGTGATACATTTCATAATTTCCTAGAGGTCAAACTTGCCTAAATCATGGCTCCATTTTTAATTTTTAATATTAGAAATACTAAAAATCAAAACAAATGATAAAAAGTTAATGATTAAAATTGGTCCAATAATATGGTAAACACACTGACATGTAGTAGACATAAATATTTCATGAGTGAATAAATGAACTAATGAGTAAATTAATGGGAAACTTCGTAGGCTTTAATGTAAAACAATGATGCATTGAAGAGACGACACCTTTCTACAGAGTGTTACCAGCTACATGAAAAGTTTCCTTCTGTCTTTTTTTGCATATATACCAGGTTTGAACCATGCATCAGAATATTCTTCACGCATATTTTTCAAACACTCTGGTCAGGCAGAACTTATTTTCTCCAACTTTCATGCTCAGGTCTTAATTGCCCATCAGTTCCATGTGAACCTGAGAGAGAAAAGATCCCATGGCACTTAGCTTATGCCTTGGAATCAAGGTTTAGACTTGTACCTTTTAATCCAAGGCTCAAGTCCTGTTTTGACAACTTGATCCTTCCTTTACAGAATCTTTTTTTAATTTTTTTTTATTTATTTGAGAGATAGAGTTAGACAGTGAGAGAGAGAGACAGAAAGGTCTTCCTTCCATTGGTTCACCCCCCACAAATGGTCGCTACGGCCAGAACTATGCTGATCCGAAGCCAGGAGCCAAGTGCTTTCTCCTGGTCTCCCATGTGGGTGCAGGGCCCAAGCACTTGGGCCATCCTCCGCTGCCTTCCCGGGCCACAGCAGAGAGCTGGACTGGAAGAGGAGCAACTGAGACTAGAACCTGGCACCCATATGGGATGCCGGTGCTGCAAGCAGAGGATTAACCAAGTGAGCCACAGCACCGGCCCCTTTAATTTATTTTTAAAGCCAAGAATATCAGAGAAAGAGGGAAAGACCAAGATCTTTCATCCACTGATTCACTCCCCAAATGTCTGCAATAGCTAGGGCTATGCCAGGCTGACACCAGAAGCCAGGAACTCCAAACAGGTCCTCTATTTGGGTGGCAGGAACCAAGTACTTGGGCCATTGTACACTGATTCCTAGACATATAAGTAGGAAGCTGGATCATAAGCAGAGGTGGAACTTAATCTGAGGCAGTCCTATAAAGTTGTGGATGTCCCAAGTGGCAACCCCCTGCCTCACAATCTTCCCCACAACTCCTGCCCCTCTTTCCTAGAATCTTTGATCACAGGTATTGATCATTCTTTCCAAGACCCATATGTCTTAGGCACTTAGTTCTCTCAGCCTCCCTCTGGATTTCTGATCCCTGGTGCCTCAGGTTGCTAATGTCTGCCTAGACTCATGATGTACATTGACTCCTCCAGGATCAACTCACCTTTCTGGTCCAGAAATGTTGACCTAATCTAATCCCCAAACCATACTCTCCATTCTATTGCATCCTTTTGCTATATCTGATATATATTCTGCTGTCAATGAGAGGAACACCAGGGCAGTTGCTCTCTCTTTATGAGAAGGTTCCCAAGACAGCTTTTATCTTATGTATAACCACTTGCACCTCTTTTAATCCCATTCCACCCCTCACTGTAATTTCTCAGCCTCCCTTGAGCTTTGTTTTCTTGGCTGTCTCAGTTTAGGGAGCCACTTGGTTCTTTCCAGCCTGCTCCAGCAAGCTTCATATCCCGATTACAACACTGTCCTCCTTTTTGCTCCAGTGCTTCTCTGTATGGCTCCAGTAGACAAGTAACAATAAGGCAGTGAACAAAAAATTAGAACAAAAATAATTTTTTCTTGACTTACGATACCTCTACACTTGTGAAATGCATGAGTCATACTGACCAGGTACAAGTCAACAAAAACCTCAGCTGTAAAAAATGGATAAAAATGTTTCTTCAGAAACAGAAGGGACATGGGTTGGTCTTAAACATCAATCTGTGTGAAGACATGAGGGCTTCCCATTCTCCTGATGTTCTCCTGGCACGTGCTATATCTTTGTGCGAACTGGAAATTTCCATATCCAAGTGAGTTATACTTGCTCTCAGGGTTTGATGCCACACAAATTGTGCAGTTTCAACTAGAGTAACAGAGTATGATGCCTAGAAATCCAGACTCCAAAAGTCATTTCCTTTAGTATATTAACTGCTACAAAGTATGTTTCGCATGTATAAAGAGCAGGCCTCTTGAGCCCCTCACCCCTGTAAATTCTGATTATTTATTGCTCCTTGTCACAGACTACTCTTGGAAAAGGCAGAACAATTGCTTGATCTTTAATGCTGAAAAGTCACGGTGAGATATTGATTCACAGTTTTCACCATTTGGATACATATCACTATACATTTTTCCAAACCCATAGGTTATACAGCACTAATAGACAATGGTAATGTAAACTCTGTGTTGTGACTGACAATGAGGATTCAATGTCCATTCAATGGTTATAATAAATGTACCACTATGGTGGAAGTGGGGATGTGTGTTACAGGGGAGGCAATGTCTCTGTAGGGGAACAGTATATGTAGGAAATCTTTGTACTATCTTCTTAATTTTGCTGTGAACCTAAAACTGCTCTTAAAAATTTAAGTCTTGTAAACATTTTTTTCATTGTTCTTATTTTGATCATCCCACTCCCAACAAGAGACAGGCTGAAAATTTGGCCTAAAAGCTGCAGCTAGACACAAGGGGATAAATTGTGCATGCTGAGAGTTTCCACATTATCTCCACCTGAGTATTTGCAGGTACAAGAAGAGAGAGACTACAGAATAATCTGGTGGACTGGCTTTATTTCACACTTAAAGAGTTGTTTATTTCCCCTCAAGATATAAAAAAGTCCTTATCAGTGCAAAAGGAGAAGACTGGAGGAAGAATGATGTAAAACTCTGGATAGCTGATTGCAAGCATTCGTTACATGCATCTTAAATAATACCTTTGACCAGCACTTTAAATAATACCTTTGACCTCTTTGTCTCTTTCTCTCACTGTAATTCTACCTCTCAAATAAATAAAATCTTTAAGAAAATGCATTACATGCATTTTTCCCTTTTAATACAGAGCAAACAGAAGACACTGAATTTCTTCAAAATTTTGAAAAACAAACTTTATCCAACAAGCTGATAAAGAGAAAATGCTTATATTACAAACTATGAATCATATGATAGACAAATGAAGTGCTGGTCAAAGGTATTATTTAAAGTTATTTTATACTTCAGTATATAAAACACAAATGTCTCTCCCTCAACATTCAACTGTGGTATGAGAAAACTGCTTGGAAATTTCTGCTCACATTACAGTCTTTGAAGGGTCTTAAGACAAGGGTGACCCTTGTGCCCGTTTTACACAACTGTTCATGATTAGAAAAAGCAGGATGAAAACAAATACTTGAGAAAGGCTTTCCTTAAAAAAATCAGTTACTGACAGAAAAGACTGATGGCAGTAAAGATTACATTTTATGTATGGTTTATCTTCCTGTTGCAAAAATAAATACTACCTTTTTCTTGTTTAAGTGCTAAATTTTCATATTCTAGTATACGAATACACATCTTAATTTTCCTGTGACTTTTTTTCCTGCAAGACAACTTACTATTTATTTTAAGACAGAGTTTCTATCAATTGATTCACTCCCCAAATGCCTGCGATGCCTGGTGCTAAGCCAGGCAGAAGCCATAAGCCAAGAACTCAGTCCATGTCTCCCATGTGAGTGACAGAACCTGATTACTTGAATCTATCATTGCTGTCTCTCATGGTGTGCATTATTAGAAAGCTGTAGTCAGGAAACATAGTGAGGAATCAAACCCAGGCACTTTGAAGTGAGACACATGCATCTTGACCAGCATCTTAACTGTTAGGCTAAATGCTTCCTCTCAACTTAATGTTGATATACTTCTAATTCATACTTTTTATTACATTTATATAAGCCCACAAAAATATTCATGGGCAGGTGTTATGGTACAGTGAGTTAAGGTGTCACTTGGGAAACCCACATCCAATATCAGAGTTTGAGTCCTGATTAATCTATGCCTTGAATCCAGCTTTTTGCTTATTCATGCTATAGAGGCAGTAGATAATGGTCAAGTGCTTGGGCCCCTGCACTCATAGATATGATTTGGGTGGAGTCCCTGCCTCCCAACTCCAGCCTGGCCCACCCCTGGCTTTATACACATTTGGGCAGTGAACCAATGGATGGAAGATATCTCTCTCTCTCTCTCTCTCTCTCTCTCTCTCTCTCTCTCTCTCTCCTTTCCTCCCTCCCTTGTCAATCTCCTTTCAAATACATCAATCTTTAAAACAATATTATTTGGGGTCGGTGCCATGGTGCAGTAGGTTAATCCTCTGCCTGCAGTGCCAGCAGCCCATATGGGTACTGGTTCGAGACCCAGCTGCCCCTCTTTCAATCCAGCTCTCTGCTATAGCCTGGGAAAGCAGTAGAAGATGGCCCAAGTCCTTGGGCCCCTGCACCCACATGAGAGACTGGGAAGAAACACCTGGCTCCTGGCTTCAGATCAGTGCAGCTCTGGCCATTGCAGCCATTTAGGGAGTGAACCAACAGAAGGAAGACCTTTCTCTGTTTCTTCCTCTCACTGTCAGTAACTCTACCTCTCAAATAAATAAATAAAATCTATAAAAAAACAATATTATTCAGTTTTTGTGCTCCAAGAAGTATTAAAAAGAAGAAAATATTAGACAGAGGACCTTTAAAAGAAAACAGAAGAGCTAGGCAAAAGGTTCAATATAATGATAGGTGGCAAGCCCAGCTGATTGCTGCTTTACACAGTGACCTATAGTCAGAAGGACCTAACCAGGCTAGTTCACTGCCAGATAGCTTCTGTTATTGACATGGAAAGTCAGGGTATTGAGCAAACAGCTGTCGTGACAGAAACTGGCCTCTGAAGAAGCCCTGCCTACTCTACAAAAACTGGGTCACTAAAAATGGAATTGACTCCTAGGTCAGAACCAAAGACTCTGTTGGTCCTCAGCTAAGGAAGCCCTTCACTTCACCTGGTTCCCAAGCCAATCATCACTGTTGAGGAGAAAGAGCTTAGGGTCATTGCTGACAGCATGTGGGACCATGAATTTTCCTTTAAATATAGCGGCCACCTACTATGATAGCCTCCTATTCACATCAGCTGTCTTCATAGGCCAACCAGGTAATGAAAGTCAACGGGATACTTTCTCTAAAGAGACTCACACTTCCTTTGTAATGTCTCTTACTGTACCCCATGTGAAGAGACAGGTAGGTCGGTGTGAGGCACCGAGTTCTTGGCACCTACCTGGCCAGGCCTTAAAGTTTATTCGATTATTATTAAGCCTAAAATCCCCTTCTATCAATTCTTATCTGCATTTAAGTGATTTAGCAAACAGAAAATAAAGTAACAGCTAACTTGGACAGCACTGCCACAAGGATTTGTAGACAGCTCCCACTTTTTTGGATAGGCTTTTAGGGAAGACCTAAATGACCAATCTCTTGAGGGGGCACAAAGAGATGAACTTAAATGTAGATGATCTCTATCTAACCCTCCCCCTCACCGCTTCTCTGTAACTCTCAAATAAACACACACATCTTTTTAAAAAGGAGAAAAATGTATCATATAAAAAGTTTTTAAAAATGTTAGATGATATATTAGTTGGTTCCCCCCAGTGAGATCTTAATTTTGGGTATGTGATTAGCATCCTTAATTTCCCAACAGAATGTGGCTACTGAGGATCCAAAGAAAAAGCACAACTGATCTGTCAGGAAGTAAACTATTTAGGACCCATCCTCACCTCTGCGGATCAGAGTTTGGCCCCAGAGAGATCATAGGCTATGTTGCATATTGCTACTCCTAGAACCTTAAGATAATTCTGGTATTTTTTTAAACAGGTTATGGATTCCTAAGTATTGTAAAATATCAAAATCCTTATATCAAGTTTTCAAGAGAAAGCCAGAACAAGGTCCCTTCATTTGGAAAAGAGAAGAAACATAGTCCTTGAACAGTGATAGTCTACTTACACCCAGCATGCTAGGTTGCATAACCCAGTCATTCAACACAGGCAGGCCTTACACATACTAACTGCTGCCCAAGGGAGCATCCATGCCATGGTCAAAAAAAAAAATTGGGGTGAAACAAACTGGACAAGTACAAAAGCATATTAGCCATTTCTTGTATGAAGTCAGACAACTCAAAAAACAGACCAAAAATTTCCAGCCCAGCATTGGGTTATAAAAAATGTGATTGTTGTTTTTCCCTGGTCCTGTCACTCCCATACTCTTTCCACTTATCTTTAGCTCATGTGTCTAATACACTCGTTCATTTTGTCTATAACAGATGCAGGATACCCAGCTCCAGAAGGTTGAGAAGGGCTTCCAGCATATTTCACTGGATGATACATCCAGCCCTGCGGACCACACAATACAATCATTTCCCAGGCCATCTACAAACATTAAAGAGCAGATAACAGGAGAATATCCATAAGCAGCTCTATGCCTCTATGCAAGCTCAAAGAAATACAGAAGACAGATCTTCACCCATTCTCCCCCCATATGATTATGGGTTATTTATCTTGAGGAGGGAAACTAAAGTAGGTAGGTAGATATTAACCTATGTATGTGAGAAGGGCCAAAGAAAAATTAGAATATTTGTGTAGTTGAATGAGGGAATAAATGTAGAAGCAAGCCTTGGATGCAGGCCAGAATTTGCACATCAAAAGTCTTGCCTTTGTTCACAACCTTGTTAAGTCCGCCTTCTCTTGGGGGTAACATAGGGGACTCTCCACCACACTGCACACAAGGGAGCTATTAGGACCAGTAGTTACACATCTAAAGTATCACTCTTGGCCGGCGCCGTGGCTCACTAGGCTAATCCTCCACCTGCGGCACCGGCACTCTGGGTTCTAGCCCCGGTCGGGGTGCCAGTTCTGTCCCAGTTACTCCTCTTCCAGTCCAGCTCTCTGCTGTGGCCCAGGAAGGCAGTGGAGGATGGCCCAAGTGCCTGGGCCCTGCACCTGCATGGGAGACCAGGAGGAAGCGCCTGGTTCCTGGCTTCGGATCGGCACAGTGCACAGGCTGTAGCAGTCATTTGAGGGGTGAACCAATGGAAAAAGGAAGACCTTTCTCTCTGTCTCTCTCTCTCTCATTGTCTAAGTCTGCCTGTTAAAAAAATAATTAAAAAATAAAGTATTACTCTTGTTTGATAACCGGTTTGAATGGGACTCAAACCCCTCCCAGGGGATAGCTTAGCGGTATCTTCCCCACTCTATACCAAGGGTGTTATTAGGTCCATTAGGAAGTTTTGAGAGGTATTTCAGGATTTTCACACCCAGAAAGCCCTCCAACCAATAATATCCCAGAAGAAGAAGGATGAGGAGAAATGGAGGACCACATCCATGTCCATAAAAACTCCACTGTGAAAACAGACTGCATTCTCAGTTCTTTCCTGAGACACTCACCTGGTGTATTAGGTGTTCTGTCTTCATTAAACCTGGATATCAGCCTTATTAATAAAAAGGAAAAGAAAACAGAATTCAGAGCAAAGAAACAAGAGGAAAAAAAACATGAATGCTTAAGATTACAGAAAGGTAATAAAAGAAGAATCTGGCCAAAATTCCACAGTAGAAATTATTCCCAAATTCCCAATCATAAAGGGTTTTCATGTGTCACCAAAATTAATTCAGGATCAAAGAAGTAGATGGAATCCTTTGGGGGAGATGTTTAGTATCTTGATTGTGATAATGATGTTACTAGCATTTTCAAACATAAATACTCACGGAATTGTACATAATAAATGGATGCAGTTTATTACACAAAAATTATGCTTCAGTAAATTTGATTACAAAGAAAAGGTAAAACATTTCTTTATGGTGCTTGGATAAGAGTCAAGTATGCCAAAAATAAATGAACTGTAAGATGATAAACTTCCACATTTCACAAAAGCAATTGCTTTGAATGTGTTATTATACTCCAATGTTTCTCAGTGACAAGTTTTGAAAATTGCAATATATAATAAATGTGAATTATTATAGGCATCAACTTCATTAGAAATCACAAGAAAAATAACAAAGGAAAGAAAATGTTCTTTTTTGTTGTTATTTTATCTATAATCTAGAGTTCTACCCTGCTGATACTGGAAAAGTTGAAGTGTTTTAAAAGTTAACACGTTGCAGTACTGAAGTGATAAGTGTTCATGGACTGGAAGATAAGGTTTTGGAATGCAATAATTGTCCAAAACTGTGAAGGATCTGAGCATCTACCCTACTTGTAGCTATCTAATTAGGGTGCCAAAAATTTCATGGGTGCTGGTAGAATACCAAAGTCTCCTGGATCACAAAGGACAGTTTATTACTCAGGGCAATGTCAGTACCCAGAATACCAGTTGTATCATGCCAATTCTCCAGACGTCCACTTCTGTAATGTGATGCAAAGAAGGCCAGATGGCACCTGCAGGCATAGTGGTTGTGTAGTAGTAAAGGAACTTTGAATTTAGGGAACCTGAATCTTTTATAATAGAAAGTAAGTATGTCTTATCTTTGCTCCATAGGGAGACAATATCACTATCTTCCAAGGCTGCTAACAATAATAATAATAATCTGGAAAAGATAGTCCAGAATGAAGAGCAGACAGCTCCTCGAGATATATAGAAATACTGAAAGTGTGGAGAAGTCTCCTCCACCAATTGCAATTCTATTTTTAGAGGAACCACTTCAGAGCACCTCAAATTAGTTAACAAAAATTATAATTAATTGATTAAAACACCAATAGTTTCTCAGATCCAAGCTTTAGATTAATGTGCTTATATGAGGTTTTATATTTTATATTTATATTTTATATTGTTTAATTTGAGTCAGAGTACCAGAAAGCATACAATAAAATTTATGTTACTTGTCAGACATCATACATGGAAAAGATTAGCCTACTGCATACAATCAATGACAATCACATCTAAATCTCTCTCAAATGATGTGATTGCCTGTGAAATGTTTTTCTCATTCACCAAGGTAATATCACTAGAAGTGAATCCAGTCTTCAAAACACCTGTTCATACTCACAAAATACATTAATATACAAAAAGAGCTAACACTTGGGGGAGTTTTCTTTGGCTTCAAGTCATGCACCTCATAGCAATGTTTCTGTCAATGACAGATTGCATATACAATGCCACCATACATACAAATAATGTAATAATGAAGCTGAAAATTACTTTGCCCTAGTGATGTCACATAGCCATTGTTACTTCACAGTGTAACACATTCCCCATGTATTTATAGTGATGCTGGTGTAAAAGAAACCTACACACCATCAGTCATAAAAATGTAGCATACACAGTTAGGTTCAGAACATAATACTTGATAAGACAATAAGCAACTATTGTGTATGCATTTTCTATACTAGATTTTGGCCATTATTTTAGATCATACTATTATTTCTTAAATGTTTACTGTAAAATAGTGATAAACATACTAGTGTAAAGCAGTAAAACTTGTATCTCATGTTTACCTCATCTCTTGTTTATAACATTTTCACTTGTGCTTGATTTGATCTCATGTTGTTCATCATGGCTCCTGAACATGCAAAAATTACTTTAATTTTTGTATAAGAGGGATACATTACATGACTGAACTGGAAAAAAATTAAAGGTCATTAAAGACTACAACCGTGGAAAATCACAGATGGGTATTGTGATTGCTGTCAAGAGACAGGCATGCCTCATTGTACCATAGCTATAATCTTACAAAACAAAACAAAACAAAAAATGATGGAAACCATTCAAGGATCTGCTCCATTGAAGGCAAAAAAATATAAAATAAAATAAAATAAAATAAAATAAAATAAAATAAAATTGTTGTAGACAGCCTGTAAGCAAACATGGAAAATCTAATGAGAGAGACTGAAGGCCAGACACAGAAGTGTATCCCTCTTAGCAAAAAAAAAATTTTTCAGCAGTGTCGCAGCTCACTAGGCTAATTCTCCACCTGCGGCGCCAGCACCCCGGGTTCTAGTCCTGGTTGGGGTGCAAGATTCTGCCCCGGTTGCTCCTCTTCCAGTCCAGCTCTCTGCTGTGGCCCGGGAAGGCAGTGGAGGATGGCCCAAGTGCTTGGGCCCTGCACCTGCATGGGAGACCAGGAGGAAGCACCTGGCTCCTGGCTTCGGATGGGTGCAGCGCTCCAGCCAGAGCAGCCATTTGGGGAGCGAACCAACAGAAGGAAGACCTTTCTCTCTGTCTCTCTCTCTCTCTCACTGTCTAACTCTGCCTGTCAAAAAAAATTTTTTCAGGGTTGAAAGGAAAGATTGTTATTCAATTACAATTTTGAATTTACTGCCAACTCGGGGTAATTTAAATGATTCAAGAAGCACCATTCATTGCATAATGTGAACATTAGTGGGAGTCTGTGAGTGCTCACGTGAAGTCAGCTAAAGAATTTATGGAAACCCTAAATAAATAGATTTAGGAGGAAAATTATTTACCAGAAAAAAATATTGAATATGGATGAAACTTCTACATTTTGGAAACAGACAACTGCAATGATTTTTCTTTCATAAGGAAACCAAGTCAGTGCCAGGTTTCAAGTATTTTAAGGATAGGATAGCAGTCTCATTTGGCACAATGTTTCAAGCCACAAATGAAACCCTCTGTGGTCTGGCACAGGAAAAACTCCAGGACATTCAAGTGTATCACTAATCACACACTGCCCATGTACTAAAAAAGCTGTGAATGTCCCAGTTCCTCTTCTAAGATGCCCTCCTGAAATGCTATGGAGAAGCACTTTTGGGGGAGTAACATACCTTTCAATATTTTGCTTATCTAGGTTTGTGAAGTGCAAGCATATTGACCTTTGTGTAATGACGAGATTGCCTAATGATATATACCTCAAAAAGCATCCCCATCATTACGTAATACATGACTGTATTTACAAATAAGGCACCAAAATATTCCACTTCCAAGCAATCATAACCCCATTAGCCAGAAGTCTGTTCATCATTCTAGATTCCACCCTCCCAGATCAGAAGCGGAGCAGCTGGATCTCAAACTAGCACCCATATGGGAGGCCGGCTCTGAAGGCAGCAGCTTAACCTGCTGTACCACAGTGCTGGCCCCAAATGTATTCTTTAAATTTGCTAGCAGAGATTTTAAATGTTCTCATCTCAAGAAATGATAATTACTAATTATTTATTAATTAGCTTGACAGTCATATTTATTTTCAAAATATTCTGTTGTACATGATAAATATATGCAACTTTTGTTTCTCATTAAAAATAAAATTAAAATTTTAAGTAAAAATATTATGGAAAATAAAAAGGAAATTTTAAAACAATGCACAAAGAGAAAAACTTTGTCTTGCAAAATATGATTTCTGCCTATTTAATAATTATAGATATTTTCACACATCAAAAACACAATCAAATGTTGTAGATATTGGTAAACTCAAAACACACTCAAAAGTCACGAAATTTCTTCCTCTGGCCCCAGTTGGATTACTTGGCTCCGCTTACCTGCTTAGATATCAGTTTCTTAGAGAAGAAGGAACTATTACTTCAAACTAGCAAACAATGCATTATAGGGCACATGAATCTTGTGTAAAACCTGTGATTTGAGCTGTGACACCCTGGTGGCTTTCTTGGCTCTGTCATCTTCACTCTACAAGTCTATCAAACTGGAATTGTTCATTTATTCTAAGGCATGTATGTTTCTTTAAGGATCTCTTGCTATAATCAGATGGTTATTCTCAAAAGATATAGATTTAATTCAGGAGAATAAAAGGAGAAAAATCAGATCAATTTCCAGATCTCATTGAAGAAAATCTTAGGAGCAAATTTTCTTTTTTTTTTAACTTTTATTTAATGAATATAAATTTCCAAAGTACAGCTTATGGATTACAATGGTTTTCTCCCCCATAACTTCCCTCCAACCGCAACCCTCCCCTTTCCCACTCTCTCTCCCCTTCCATTCACATCAAGATTCATTTTAGATTCTCTCTATATACAGAATATCAGTTTAGTATAAATTAAGTAAAGATTTCAACAGTTTACATCCACATAGAAACACAAAGTGCAAAATACTGTTTGAGTACTAGTTATAGCATTAAATCACAATGTACAGCACATTAAGGACAAAGATCCTACATGAGGAGTAAGTGCACAATGACTCCTGTTGTTGACTTAATAATTTGACACTCTTGTTTATGGCATCAGTAATCACCCTAGGCTCTAGACATGAGTTGCCAAGGCTATGGAAGTCTTTTGAGTTCACTGACTCTGATAATTTTTAGACAAGGCCATGGTCAAAGTGGAAGTTCTCTCCTCCCTTCAGAGAAAGGTACCTCCTTCTTTGATGACCTGTTCTTTCCACTGGGATCTCACTCACAGAGATCTTTCAGTTAGGTGGTGTTGTTTGTGGTTTTTTTTTTTGTTTGTTTGTTTTGTTTTTTTGTGTTTTTTTGCCAGAGTGTCTTGGCTTTCCATGCCTGAAATACTCTAATGGGCTTTTCAGCCAGATCCGAATGCCTTAAGGGCTGATTCTGAGGCCAGAGAGGAGCAAATTTTCTTTATAATTAAAGATAAAAATGTAGTTTAAAAATATTTTCCTGAGAAGACAGGGATCCAGACATGTTAAGCCAATTTTTTTATAATTTTTTCTTTTTTTTTTAATTTATTTGACAGATAGTGTTAGACAGTGAGAGAGAGAGAGACAAAGAGAAAGGTCTCCTTTCTGTTGGTTCACCCCCCAAATGGCCACCATGGCCGGAGCCACGCCAATCCGAAGCCAGGAGCCAGGTGCTTGCTCCTGGTCTCCCTTGAGGGTGCAGGGCCTAAGCACTTGGGCCATCCTCCACTGCCCTCCTTGGCCACAGCAGAGAGCTGGACTGGAAGAAGTGCAACCGGGACTAGAACTGGCTCTCATATGGGCTGCTGGCACCACAGGCGGAGGATTAACCAAATGAGCTACATCGCTGGCCCCAAGCCAATTTAATCATTTAAATCTGATACAACAATTTTCTCTCATGCAGATAAGTTACTATCAATGGGATAGTAACATTCTTCTCTGAAGAACCTTTAGTAGCTGCCTGGCTCCATGGCTCACTTTGTTAATCCTCCGCCTGTGGCGCTGGCATCCCATATGGGTGCCAGTTCTAGTCCCGGTTTCTCCTCTTCCAGTCCAGCTCTCTGCTGTGGCCCAGGAAGGCAGTGGAGAATGGCCCAAGTGCTTGGGTCCCTGCACCTGCATGGGAGACCAGGAAGAAGCAGCTGGCTCCTGGCTTCGGATAGGCGTAGCGCAGGCCATAGCAGCCATTTGGGGGGTGAACCAATGGAAGGAAGATCTTTCTCTCTGTCTCTGTCTCTGTCTCTCTCTCTCTCTCTCTCTGCAACTCTATCTGTCAAATAAATAAATAAAAAATCTTAACAACAAAAAAAGAACTTTTAGTAGCTATCCAACACAGAAGTCACCTTAGGTACAACGATGACCACACAGTGAGAAGCCCCACTATTCCACTGACCACATAGCTTACCATAAAACAAGAAAAACACCAACTGCATTTTCAGGATGCAGTTAAGTCAATACCCTACCAAAAATGTTTTATTTTGAATTATCTTAAAACAGGTATAAATTATTTTATTTAATTTGCTTCTACAGTGCTAATATTCACTCTGTCAAGTATAAGTTCTAAACTCTTTACAGTTGAAGAATAAAAGATGAAGCCCAATTAAAATAGATAACTGTCACAAAGCTTATTCAGAAAATAATTCAAGGTATACATCATCAGGAAGCTGAAATCAGAAACAGAGGAGCTATCCAAACCAAACACATCTGTAATTCTGACCACAGCATAAAATGTTTCCAAATTACATTTTCAAAATATATATTTAATTTTAAATCGCATTAGTTTCACATAAACCAATTGTCATTCTGAAAACTATAGAAATTGAATAAACTTCTGGCCTACCCACCCTATGGCACACCCCAAGCATGTTTTTTTTCTACACTTGTACATAGAATGAGCTACAGTGTTGAAGTGTCTGCCATAGGCACCATCGTTTTCTTTCAGTAGAAACAGCCAACAAAAGTGAGATGACTCACATTAGAAGATAATTATTTAGCTGTTGCTGGATAGTTTAAATGTGACTTGAGGGTTTCAAAGGAAATTTGAAATTTGGGTTAATGCCTGAGACTATGAATTTTAAAGAGGTCTCCTACCTTAAGTTACATGGTTCTAATGCATATTTATTTCAAAGTTATCACATGAACAAACAATCACACACCTGCTTCCTTGACTTCATGGCTCCCCTGGCCCTAAGGACATTGCTTCTCTGCTCAAGTAGGAGCAGGGAGTGGAGTTTTCTACTCTGCTCCTGGGACCTCAGTATCAGAAGTACAACCAAGGTAATGTCCTCTTAGTGATACAATGTCACCTCCAGAAAAGAAAAATTGTTGTTCTCTCTTCTGTAAACTGCTCTTTTTACTACTGATTTATTTTCATTTATTTGAAAGGAAAAGAGACAGAGACAGACACAGAGAGATCTTGGGTCCACTGGTTTACTCCCCAAATGCCTACAACAGCTAGGGCTGAACCAGGTTGAAACCAGGAGCACAGAATTCAGTCCAGGTCTCCCACGTGGCTGCCAGGGACCCAGCTATTTGAGACATCACAGAGTGGACATATCAGGAAGCTGGGATCAGACACAGAGCAGGTACTCAAACCCGAACACTGCAAAACGGGATGGATGCCGGTATCCCAAGCAGTCTCAACCACTGCAGCAATGCCCCCCTCCACCTCCATAAACTGCTCTTCTGAGCAACTGGTAATAAGGTCTTCTCCATTTAACCACTGATCATTCATTAAAGAATTTAACATCCCACTCACCCTACACGTGCCTCACACTAAGAAAATTCCACATCATCTGAGTGTATTATCAATTCTGTGACCAGCAGCTCTTTCACTTGATGTTCAATGAGCCTTTCCATTACTCTACCTGAAACACCAACTTTCACATTCACACTATGAATTTGTTCAACATCAGAAACCGCATTCTAGATAATTCCACAATAATACATCCATCCACATACACACACACACACACACACACACCAGCTTCAACTTGTTTTCCAGGTGCTTTGCTTCCATCCTCTTACTTCAGTACTTTTCCCTTCATCAAAACGTGCCATTTAGTGACTTTCACTCCTTCCATCCAGCAGCCTCCTTAGCTCTCCAGTTCTCTTCCCCAGAAAATCAGTGCCACCACCTTCCTCCATCTCTACTCCCTACCCTGACTCTATAATTCATCTGCTTATCCTTTTTCATTTTTAAGGTCTCATCTTTAATACTGCTTTGTTAGGAAGGGCTATCCAGATTCCTAAGCTAGATGAAATTTCCCTGTTAAGCCACCTGATAAATTCTTTGCACCATTCTTCAAGTACAAGAATTTTTTGTAATTACATCATTGAGGATTTGAACATGGAAGGTCAATTTTATAGACTGTAAATTGGTTAAAGGAAGAGACCATGACTGTTTTACTCCCAATTACATGAGTATATCAACTAGCACCAATCCTGGTGCACAGATAGTACTCCAGAAATACATGTAGAGTCACACACACATTTATACACATACGTGCACACACACATGCACACTTACACACTCATTCACCTATACAAAGCTTCATTCCAGTAAATCAATTCCAGTAAAAAAGAACATTTTGGGCTTTTTTGTTCCTTTTTTGTGCTGCCTGACACCAAAACTAATTGCAGTCACTTTTGAAAATACAGCAACTTTATAAATAGCCTCCTTCTAATTCTTAGGGTAGAAAGGTCTCCAATCTCTACTGAATATTCAGTTGTTGAGAGGATCACTTGCCAAGAGGCTCAGCACTTTCTGTAGCAGGAAGTGTAAAGAGAAGCCACAGGGATAAAAGCATATGGGGTATAGAAGGGGGGATTAGTCAAAGGGTCCTCACAACTCAAAGATGCCAAGAATAAACATGCAATCAGAAACTGTGTTGTAAAGGAATCAGAATGTGTGTACTAGAGAAGGGAGAAGAGGGAAATCCCAGTTTTATTAAAGAATTTATAAGAAGCTGAATTCTTCAAAGACAGCTACATTGGCAATCGGATCTCAAAGACAAAGGGAATATTAACACAACCTTCTCAGCATAGGTGACTACAGCATAAACTCTTTGCATCAGGAAAATGGAGGATTCTTGCTTCCCTTCCCTGCTAACTGCTTCTCCTATCCCATCCTGGACTTCTCATGGAGGTTAATCCTACATCCACCAATGCATTATGTATCACTCCATTTACAGCATTGCCCATAGATGTCTTAATCTAATTCATTTTGGAAGCATGAAAAAAAAAGTAGAAGGGGATAAGAAAGATGGAGAGTTCAAAAAATATTTTTGCAACCCACCAAAAAAGTCAACTAATACCAATATGCATTAAGAAATGAATGACAAAAAAAAAATCATCACAACCATTGACCAGTGTCAAGTGTGAACAGCGTGGGCAGCAGTATTCTGTGGCACATCTTTGCTATGTAAAGATACCTTCAACACTGATATAGATAAAAGGCTGGAAACTGGATGGGACAAAACCAGAAACAGGTAGGAAAGGACAGAAAACAGAAATGACTGGCCGGAGTGCTCAACTGCATAGCCAGTCCTGAGCTGTAGCATTGCAAGTCCTAGGACCCATTTTCCCCAAAGGCAGTTTAGCCTGCTTCTTTGGGATCTCAGCCCCACTCCTCAAATAGCATGGAAGTACCCTCCACTTACATAATGCAATCTTTGAAAGGAGTTGTTGGGGCCAGGGCTGTGGCATAGCAGGTAAAGCTGCCATCTGCAGTGCTGGCATCCCATATGGGTACCAGTTCATGTCCCAGCTGCTCCACTTCTGATCCAGCTCTCTGCTATGGCCTGGGAAAGCAGTAGAAGATGGCCCAAGTCCTTGAGTCCCTGTATCTGTGTGGGAGGCCTGGAAGAAACTCCTGATTCCTGGCTTCGGATCGGCACAGCTCCAGCCATTGCGGCCAACTGGGAAGTGACCCAGCGGATGGAAGATCTCTCTCTCTCTGCCTCTCCTCTCTCTGTGTAACTCTGACTTTCAAATAAAATAAATAAATCTTTAAAAAAAAAAAAAGGAAGGAGTTGTGATAAATTTTTATCCAATTTTATGAATAGATAAACTGGAGTTCACAGACAATATAATTAGCATAAATAGCTGGACCTACACACGGGCAACTAATAAGAAAAAAAATCAAAATATACAATTATACACAAGTACCTACACACTAGTATAAGACAAACAGCTGAATGTTTTGAAGTAGTCTTGACTTGTTCTATTAGTCATTCAATTAAGTACTTTTTAATTGAATCCCTTTGTCAAGATACAAACAAAATCTTTGAAACTATAACACATCGTAGAACGATCAAATACCACTAAAACTCACTTACTTAGAAAGGTTACAAATAAATAAATCTCCCAATATCTTGGGGATAAAGACTGTTCCAACAAGATCCCTTTGTATGAAGTCAAGTCACTGGACCCGGGCATCTGATTTCTTCCTGTTTACTCAGAGCAACAACAAGAAAACAGGGTGTTGGATTCATTTATACAAATGCCCTGCCACTGGAAGTCAGGGAAGGAAAGAGTGCAATGTAATTTGATGGTGCACAAACTTGCAAGCAAAGGAAACTAAAAAAGAAAGGCTATGGTGTCCCAACATTCACAGTTTACTTTTTAAAGTTGTGGGGGGTAAAATGGAGAAGCTTTCTATTTTGGTACACTTTTGTTCTAAAATATTGAATTAAAAATAACAATACTTAGCCATCTCTAAATTACACTGACTAAAAATACCACCAAAAGTCATACAATATTTTTAACAAGTTTATTCTCATCATTTCTTGCTTGGTCCTGAAAATGTTGATTTAAAAACAGTTGATTTGCATCTTATTCCTTCACTGGCTTTCTACAAATACATTTTGTAATGCTTAATTGTGTTGCATGCTTAGCTTTCATCATTTATGAACGCCTTCCACTTCCTTTACCTCAAGCTGTCATGTTTTTTGCTTTCAGCAAAACAGAAGACTTTCAGTGAGGAACATCCCTAGCTACAAGATATGTTTAAAATACAGCCACATCTATTTTTAAATGCATAACCAAGTTCTCAAGGGAGAAAGAGAACTCAGAGGCCAGAAACAAGGAAAAGCTTGAGAGGCAGACCTGGAAATAAGGAGCCAGCCCAGTGGCAGTTCTAAGTATGGCAAGATGCTGTTGTTATTTAAGTAACCAGCACAAAACCCCCAAAGACAGCTGCATTAGTAGCTAGGGTAATCTTCATCTAACTGCAAGCATGTGGATAATACATCTTCAAGCAAGGATGAAGTCATGACTAAGCACTTATTTATTGAACTAGGGCTTTGTATTTTTAAGGCATGCATGTATGTATATAGCTTACATTATCAAAAGTTATCTTTTCAGAAGAGAAATGAAGTCACAAAACATCGGTGAACCATATGAAATTGGTATTTTACTATTTTTATAAGCAACAAAGTTATCAGTCCAATAAATTTGATCTGTTCTGTAAAATTCATTCTTGTCCTGAAAGAATTTAGAAGTCCCTCATTCATGTCTCAGTTCACTCATGTACTTGTTTTTCTCCTGGTTTATCAGAATATCTCCCCTAGGATTCTCCATTCCCACAAGTCCCTCTTTTCCTTGCCTTAGCGAGACCTGCACACATTCAGCTCCATCCAGTTGCCTCTGGAGGATCTTGCAGGGAGAATACGTATTCAATGCAAGACTGAAGCTGAGGCACCAGCACTGTGGTGTAGTGGGAAAAGCCACTGCCTGTGGTGCAGCAGGTTAAGGCCCCAGCCTGCAGTACCAGCATCCCATATGGGCTCCAGTTAGATCAAGACCTGGCTGCTCCTCTTCTGATCCAGCTCTCTGCTGTGGCCTGGGAAGGCAGTAGAAGATGACTCAAGTCCTTGGGCTCCTGTATTCACATGGGAGACCCGGAAGAAGCTCCTGGCTCCTGGATTCAGATCAGCCATCTCTGGCTGTTGCGGCCAATTGGGGAGTGAATCAGCGGATGGAAGACCTCTCTGTCTCTCTCTCTCTCTCTCTCTCTCTGTCTCTCTCTCTCTCTCTCTCTCTCTCTGCCTCTTATTCTCTCTCTGTGTAACTCTGACTTTCAAATAAATAAATAAATCTTTAAAAATAAATAAATAGTGAAGCTGAGGTTGAAGGAGAGGTATAAAGGAACTTGGCCCTCACTAGTACAATTCAGGGTCAAGCCACCTCCAAGGCCATCAGATCTTTTCCATGTTCAAGGATGATGGCCTCACACTGCATGATGCCAAGAGAGTCTCTACACTTTCCTCGCCTTGAGTTAGGTTATGTAATTCCCTTTCTGTTATCTAACCCTGGTGATTGCCAGGTCCAAAAAGGAAGTTTACAGGAGAAGGTAAAAATTCCTTCCATACATATTTGTATAGCATCTTCATTTTTCAACTATATACCAGATGTAAGGAGGTATTCTTGCTCTAGTGCCATCTGTCACCTCAGAACTAGTATAGATTCACATAATGATATTGTAGAGGGGCGGGAGGGAGAAGTAAAATGACCTGGATTTAAACCTTGTCATCTACTGTCACTAAGTGTTCTTCACTTCTCCAGTTAGAGTATCCATGCCTAACTATGTATGTTCATTTGTAAGAGACAAATAAAGTCTATTAAGTCATTTGAAATACAAAGGTATAACAATGTGGTCAGGGAAATTTACATAGAGAACGGAGCTGTAGATCATGGTTTGAGAAAAACCAGAAATAAAAGCAGAGGGAGCCAAATTTAAGGGTTTTAGAAGTTTAATTCTGAGAGGAATCTATGCACAGTACACCCCAGAGTCTATAGAGAACAGAGCCACCATACTTAAGGATAATGAGAGACAATTCTTTAGACACAGGATCTATGAGTCAGGGGAAGCCTCCCCAGGTCCCATCTGCTCCTAGGTTTGCCCAGGTTATTACTTAATCATCATCTCCTACACTGATGCTGGCAGAGGGGCTTCCCACACCCCCTAAACTTCACATGTATCATGTAGAGATGAGAGGACAGGGTTTTCAGGTGACTGGGCTCCATGTCAAGACTTTTAAGGTCCCATTGAGACATATGAAATTCAATTTCAGATATTGCAGTATTCCCTTATATAGGAATCACCTTAACAAATATTTCTGACATTGAAAAAAGCAAGTGACAAATGTGGATATTGTAGTGTCATTTTTATTTATACATATGGCAGAAGTACAAAATGCCAGTGAATGTAATTCTGCTTGAACTTCTAGCATGAAAGTGTAATTTTTAACTCTAGTTTTTACATATGTCCACATTTTCCTCTGTGGTTGATTCATCTGAAGTTCCTGGAAAGATGCACAAAGATTTGTCATGGATTATTAGATTGCAAAAAAATAGCTACCCAAACTGCTTAAAAATTAATACCAAGGAGACCTGCAGTTACAGATATAATGCAGTTGGTTGTAGAACACATTCCTTTTAGGCTACCTAAAAAGGACAAGTTAATTGTAAAAGAAAATCACACTTAAGAAGATCAATGGATGATGAGAAAAAAAAATTATACGAACAAAAAGATCCAGAGAGTACCTCTACCAAGGTGAGCTCTCATTCACAAGCTGTTTTCTTTCCTGGGACATCTGGCGATTTTGAACAGAGTCTGAAGATCACACCTGGTTCATGAAGAAGGACCACAGCAGAAGAAGAGAGATTAGCATGGCTGGTGGCCACTACAAGTTGGAATTGAAAGTCTTTCTTTGTACAGTTTTCTCATTGAACCTTTGCAGAATTCTGAAGCTGAGCACAAGGTTAGGGAGTTTCTAAAAAGCTGAAGAAATTTCCAGGAATCTCATAGTGATGAGGAAGAGAAGTTCCACTTGAGGAAAGGAGTATGGCTTAGAAATATGATTGGTCACCCAAAGATGTTCATTAAATTTGGGTATTGTAGGAAGCAAGATGCTAAAGCAAAGATCAAATCTTCCCATCTTTCTGGATTCTCAATTCAAAAGTATGAGGGAGAGTCCTGAAAGGGAAAAAAAAAAGTAGAACTAGAGTTGCTTTTCCAAAGAAATTGAAGCATGTCTTTCAAATGTCCTATAACAGATATAAATACACCCATTTTTAAGAATCTCCCTGCCTGATTAATATGAATCTGTTGGAACATTGAGATGGTAACTCATATTACTTTAGAAAGGCCAGATAGATATCTACTTTATATAGTTTGACACCAGAATAATAGAGAATCAGGCATAGGTTGTGAGTGAAATCAGAACTAAAGAACCAACATTTACTGAGCCCTTAATAGGTGCCAAGCATTATTCTAAACTTCTTATAGAGATGATCACAAACAGAAAATGAAGCTCATAGATCATGCATGGATGAGAAAGTGAACTCAATTCATTAGCATCAGTCTCTATAATATAAATCATTTCAGACAGTCAAATACTTTCAGGTCCATTCAAATCAATTTCCCTCTACATATCAATAAACATTCTTTCTGTTGGCTTCTGGATTGGCCTGAAGTGTTCCAGATCCCAGCAGAAGCAGCCTGGATTCTCAGAGATCTTCCTTCCCCAAGTGGGCTTGTGATGCCCTCGTGCCTTCTCCTCCCCAAAGCTGCCAACCCTCTCTCTTCTTTCACTTGCACCATGCCCTCCCCACCCCATGCCTGACTATGAAATGGAAAACAGCCCCTGTGCTCTCTCCCCTTCCAGCACAGACATCCACTTCCTCCAAACTGTGACTGACAACCACTTTTGAAACAGGGATCATTAAAATTCTAAACACGAAGTGTTTAAAAACTCAGAATATGCTGGGAACCATGCTTCCTGGAGCACTCTTCATTCTGCATCTGAAATCATAAGCACAGTTGGGTTCTGACCCTCCCTCCAACTGTCAGTCAATTCCTTTTTGGGCCCTATGTGTTGATTAAATTAAATGCTGCTGATGTCATAGAGACATCTGGTGTCTCCAAGTTCCAAGTGCTCATTTTCTAACTCAGAGGCAACCCAGAGGAGATCTCTTCTGACTCTGTGAGAAATTTCCTCCATAGCATGGGAAACTTCAGGGTAAATGATCCATCAGCACCAGGTACCTCTCACTTTCCTGACATGTTGGAGAGATCAGAAAAGAAGAGAAAAATTCTAAAAAAATCTAACAAAGTGATTATTTGTTCTGGGCCCTTTGGACAAACTCATAGTTGTATGTCATAAGCCAACCTATATATTTTTTTTAACTTTTATTTAATGAATATAAATTTCCAAAGTACGGCTTATGGATTACAATGGCTTGCCCCCCATAACGTCCCTCCTACCCGCAACCCTCCCCTTTCCCACTCCCTCTCCCCTTCCATTCACATCAAGATTCATTTTCGATTCTCTTAATATACAGAAGATCAGTTTAGCATTAAGTATCTCCCCTACTTCACTCAATCCAGTCATTATCTTTCCAAGCTATATATGTAGGAGTTATATTTTCCTTCTTCACATTTGACCTATGTTACTACTTGTTGCTTCACATGCCTTATAGTCACCTTCTATCTTGATTATTTTGTTTCCTTTATGTGGAAGGAATTTGCTGGACGTATGTATTCACCATTTGAGTATCTTGCAAGAAACTGATTCCTACTGCTTCAAAGACTTACCTTCAACAGTGTTCCCTAATTTTATCTTAATGATCACTCATTCTATTGTTTTGGGTTAATTCATTTTTTATACCTTAAGTCATATTGTCTCTCACAAAGCAGACTTTTTTTGCCTTTACTCTTTATTAGCACAATAAAACAAGAAAGGGGAGTTACTTTATATCTACCTTGCTGTACTTGCACTACTCTCCCTTTTGTTGCTGGCATTTAACATCACAAGCAACGAGAGGAACACAACAGTTAGCGCCTTTTGCCAGCTTTCATCTTTTCCTCCCCATTATCAATTCTGTCTCAAGACCACATCACTCTGACTGCTAAGAGAGGTCAGGATTCAGAAAGGAAGTTTCAAATTATGTAAGAAATGAGCTCAATGACCTCCATTCCCTTGCCTCTTTGCTAAATAATTTGTGGTTTTCCAGGACTGGAGACATCTTTTAGAGTTCCAGCAGTAAATTGTCTGAAGTTTCATAAAAATGTGCACACAGGGTTTGCAAACACCAAATCAAATAACTAAAGTGCAGTGCAACCACAACAGAGCAGATGCAAGTACACACACGCGGACCCCAGGCCCGGAACTGGGAGACATGTCTCCAGGGAGACACAAAATCTACTGTATTAAATAGTTTAGTGCAGGTAAGTTGTTCAAGTCACTTTTTACAAAAATCTCCAGCCCTTAGTTTTGATTGCTCTAATGAACAACACAGGTTGTCAGTTGCAATCTAGAACTTCAGAATAGCTGGAGGCCTAAGAAAGCCATTGCCCTTTGCTTTTAGTCTTCGGCATGAGCTGAGGAAGGTTGGGAAGGGAAGTCAGAGCAGACAGTATGGACTATGAGGACATAGGTTGGGTGAGCAGAGGCACATGTTCTGGCCCTGGGGAAAGAAAAACAAACTGGGAGACCCTAGAAAATCATAGAAAGTAAAAGGAAGTTCAAATTTATTGACTGATTGTCTACTTTTAATTCTTTTTGAATAAAATATTTAATGATTGTGGCCAGACCTTCAGGAGTTAGTGGGAGAGTTTCAGCTAGGAGCACAGAACTGGAGACCATAAGTCAGCTGCTCACTGTTCAGACCCAGTGCACAAAGCCTTAAAACTAGGACTCCCTACATCCACCCATGCCTTCTAGAGTTTTTCCTAAAGGAATCTATTAGAATGGGTCTTTTTGAAAGAAACTAGATCATAAGGCATGTTCATTCTTCTGCTCCAACCATCCAATACACCTAAACTCATGCATAGAAGAGCCAGAGCCTTTATAGCAGGTTCTGGGGTGATCCATCCTCTTGTGAACCTTAAGTTCCACCCAACCCCCTAACACTCCAGTACCTGTTTTTCAGGCATCACTGCCTACAGGAACCCCTTTTCACTCTCTTTCAACCACATGGGGCTCCTTGCTGCCCAATGGCTTTACATTTTACTTCCCTTTCTCAGATATCTTCATGACTTATTCCAAACTCACCTACTATGTTTTTTAATTTTTATTAATTTTTATTTATTTTTATTTGAGGAGCAGACAGAAAAAAGTCCAATAAGCTGGTTCACTCCTCCAAATGCCCACAGAGGCCAGGACTGGGCCCGGCCAAAGCCAAAAACTCAGAGCTCAATCAGGGTCTCCCACATGGAGACCTAAATGCTTGAACCATCATTTGCTGCCTCCCAGAGCCCTCATTAGAAGGAAGCTGGATTGGAAATGGAGCTAGGACTTGGACTCAGGCACTGCAATATGGGATGCAAGTATCCCAACTGATTTTTTTTTTTTTTTTTTTGCCAGGCAGAGAGAGACAGAGAGTTATAGACATTGAGAGAGAGACAGAGAGAAAGGTCTTCCTTCCATTGGTTCACTCCCCTAATGGCCAATATGGCCGGCACTGTGCCGATCCAAAGCCAGGAGCCGGGTACTTCCTCCCGGTCTCCCATGCGGGTGCAGGGCCCAAGCACTTGGGCCATCCTCCACTGCCCTCCCGGGCCACAGCAGAGAGCTGCACTGGAAGAGGAGCAACCGGGACTAGTACCCAGGGTGCTGGTGCCACAGGCAGAGGATTAGCAAAGTGAGCCACAGCGCCAGTCCCAACTGATGTTTTAACCACTGTACAAAACACCAATCCTTCCCCTGCCCCTCCCCTACTTTATATATCTCTGCTCAGACATTAGCCTCCCATAAGGCTTCCCTGACCAAATTATCTAATTTGTAAACTACGTATTTTTAAGATTCTTATCCCATCCTGCTCTGCTTTTTCCTTCAGTACTGATGAGCTTCTTATACTCTATCTAACATAATTTCTTTAACATCTCCCCATCAAGAAGTAAACTCTATGAAGCCATGTGTTTTTCTCTTTTACTCATTACTAATCAGCATAAAAACAGTGCCTAGAGAATAAATAAATAAAATAGGCAAACAATGTCTTCATATTTCACTGTTATCAATAACTGGTTTTTGTAACTTTAAACAAATAACTGATCTGGGCCAATATTTTCTCATTTAAATATAATGCCTTTTCCCTATAAGGATCGCAAAAGATAAAAGCACTCTGAAAAGTGTTAAATGTTACACAATTTAAAAATCATGATTAGCAAAAGATTGATTTAATCAGTAACTTCTTACAAACAAAAAAGACACATATATCATATCTATTATTTATATAGAAGAGGATCTTCAAAAAGTTCGTGGAAAATGAAGGTAATCTTTAAATTCCATTTTCCCACATACTTTTGGAAGCATATTTATACCATTCATTTATGTTATTTCTATATATATTACTTACATATATCATATATGTGCTATCTACACACACATATACAATTAGAGAGAGAGAGAGAATCAAATCACCCATAGCTAAATTTGAAAGGTTTGTGTAATCACTTTTTCTACTAGTTAAGAAGTTAATGAAAAAGCAGAAATTCAAAAAAAAGTATTAAACCCAATATTGTATCTAATTAATGTTTTATCCCTTAATTTAGTGATTAAATGCATTCATTTTTTAATGTTTATTTATTTAATTGAAAGGCACAGCAACAGATAGAGATCTTCCATCTGCTGGTTCATTCCAAAATGCCCACAATAGCCAAGGTTAGGCCAGGCTGAAGCCATGAGCCAGAAACTGATTCAGGTCTCCATCCTGGGGAACAGGGACCAAAGTACTTGAGCCACCATCCACTACCTCTAAGGGTGTGTGTTAGCAGGAAGCTGAATCAGAAGTGGAGGTGAGACTGGTTCCCAGGTACTCCCATTGGGTACCCAGGCAAACCAAGCAGTAGTTTAATCTACTGTGCCACAATGTATACCTCTGAGTAAAATTCTTACAACTTCTTATGAAATAAGTTATTTGGAAGAATTACATGTTCCTTGGGGGAGCAAGAACGTTGGGACATCCTCAGTCTATCTTCCAGGCCTAACAAAATGTTGTTTGCTCAATGTCAAGATGAATTTCTAACTACAAAAGTGGGTGTGGAACTGCAGTAGAAGTAGAGAGGCCAGCGCTGCAGCTCACTAAGCTAATCCTCTGCCTGCAGCACTGGTACCCCAGGTTCTAGTCCCAGTTGGGGCACTGGTTCTGTCCCAGTTGCTCCCTTTCTAGTCCAGCTCTCTGCTGTGGCCCAGGAAGGCAGTGGAGGATGGCGCAAGTGCTTGGCTCCTGCACCTGCATGGGAGACCAGGAGGCTCCTAGCTTCGGATGGGCGCAGCGCGCCGGCCATAGAGGCCATTTAGGGGGTGAACCAATGGAAGGAAGACCTTTCTCTCTGTCTCTCTCACTGTCTAACTCTGCCTGTCAAAAAAAAGAAGAAGAAGAACAGAGAAAGCATAGAGGACAGCTGGTGACAAACTGAACTGCATGCCATCTCTTCCTTGATTTGCAACATCCACTCAGTGCATTTTGAAAAGTACTAAGCTAGCAACCTGCAAAAAAGCCACCAACAAAATTTGGGTGCACTTGTTTGTATGGAGTCCTGTGCACAACACAACAGCTAGCCCCCCTACCCTAGATGGGCAAGACTGGCAACATGGCCCACAGAAAAACAACAAGGCAAAGACTGTGGCATTCGATTAGAGCCAACCCCATAAGGAAGTGGACAATTTGGAAAGGTACATAGTGGTACCTTCACAGCTCAGCATGGAGACCCCATAGACTCAGGGTGTTCTGGATAAAGGGGAGCAGGATGGGTGGCAGAGGAGTGTAAAAGAGTGTGGACAGTCATAACTATCAGGGTGAAGCATAATTTCAGCTTGATCCAGCAGACACTTTTCATAGAATTCAAAAATGTTGGCATTTCATTGCATATTTAATCATGTAAATCTGCATGGGCATTTGATCACATCAATCTGAACTTTAAATGAAAAGTAGCTGGAGTAGGGGAGGTTTTCTGGTGAATGAATGCTTCTTCATAGAACTCCTTAAAAAATAGAACAAACGTAAAGACTGAAAAATTAACCTAATAATATTTTAATTTCTGGGGAGGAAAAAAGCCAGTTGTCAAGAGATTGAACAGGGGTGGTGGAGACACTGAGCATGTCCTTGCTGTTGATCTCAATAGTTTCATGTCCCCTGCTTTATCTTAGTAATGTGCCCAAATACTGGTTCAACCTCACTCCCCCACTTTAATAAAGGTTCATTAGTGGATTAGAAGAGACTGAAACTGAGCCCAGTGGAGTCAGCAGAGACAAGTTCCAAACAGCCACTCAGCGCATTTTGAAAAGTACTAAGCTAGCAACCTGCAAAAAAGCCACCAACAAAATTTGGGTGCACTTGTTTGTATGGAGTCCTGTGCACAACACAACAGCTAGCCCCCCTACCCTAGATGGGCAAGGCTGGCAACATGGCCCACAGAAAAGCAACAAGGCAAAGATTGTGGCATTCGATTAGAGCCAACCCCATAAAAAATGAACACAGCCTGTCAGCATGGAAAATTACAAGCAGAAAACTGATTATCCACAATATTATTCCTGTGCTCAAAATGAGCAAGTAAGTACAACCTTCCAGCCTGTGCTCTTCTGGGATCCCACAGTCCTCTCTGAGCTCTGCAGGTCCTTCTGAATGGCAACATGCCTCACATTCCTGAGTAGCTTACAGAGGCGGTCAATCATAACATTTGCAATGATGCAGATGCTTCCTTCATTTACCTTTGAGGGTGCTTCACAGAGTTTGTGGAGGGGCAGGCAGTATGATGCAGCGGGTGTTGGAGTGTCTGGGATCAGTCTCAACTCTGCTTCTGATCCAACTTCCTGCTAATGTGCATCCTTGCAGGTAGCAGATGGTGGCTCAAGTACGTGGGTCCTTATGACCTACATGGGGGACACAGATGGAGTTCCTTGCTCCCAGCTTCAGGCTGGCCCAGCCCTCCCTGCTGTGGGCATCTGAGGAATGAATCAGCAGAAAGAATATCTCTCTCTCTCCCTCTCTCCCTCTCTTTCTGTGTGTGTGTGTGTGTGTGTGTCACTCTGCCTTTCAAATTAAAAGTGCAAGATTAAAAGATAAATGTATTTTGTTACAAAGATTTTGAAATCCATGCACAACACAAAATCAAAAAAGCCATGGAAAATGCATACCATGAAAAAGCAGACTGTGGACTTTGAAATTTTTTCACAGCGAAATAAACTTTTTTTTCAGTACAGAGAACCTTTCTTATTTTATTTTTAATTAATTTTTAACAGATTCATGTGTTTTGTAGATACAATTCTAGGAACATAGTGATATTCCCTTCTTCCCTCCCTTCCTCTCTTTCCCTCCTAATCTCCTTCTTTCTCCCTTTTTTTTTTTTAGTTTTTGAGACAACGTATTTCAAATTTACATTACACTAAAAGTGCTTAATACTTTAACAAATATAATTCCATTTTTTGCAAACTTTTTGAATCAACCTCATATGTCTGTTTCTTTCAAACCTCCTCAAGGGGCAGAATCAGATTGGGCAGGTGGGGGTCACTCTTAATTTCTTCCTTCTTCCTTTAATTTCACAGGCATTCTCAAAAGTATTTCTGAAGCTGATGACATCTCTCAATACATAGATTAAAATACAACTTCTATTAATATTATCAATAATAACAATAAATTAACACCTAAGCACTTAGAAATTTTTCTAAAAACTTTATAGCTATTAGTTCTTCAGCATTCAAAACAGCCCTGTGTAGCATGCTACAACCCACTCTTTTTATTTACTCAGAAATCCCCCTTTCCCTCCCAAATGCAAGTAAAAGTGGCCAGGTGACACAACTCAGGCCCAAAAGTGAGTTTCTGCATTGGAAGTTTGAGGAAAGCTTTGATTTGTCTGATGAAAGGGCACAAATCAGCTCACATTTCTCCATTTCTCCCTTCCCTGCATACAAAGTTGGATCACACACTCAGTATCACACACTTGTGTCTCTGACAGTACTGTGCAGCAGCCCTGTTTTCTGAACTTCTCTTGGTATAAGCCACTTGAAGTCACAGTTTCTGTCACTTGCAGTCTTCCTAAGAGGTGCTGTTATTATTGCCATTTACAGAGGAGAAAGTTGGGGCACAAAAAGTGGAACCATTTGTCCAGGCGCACCCAGTTGATAAGCAGAAAAGCTGGAGTTAATCCCAGATTCTCTTTTGCCAGGGCCTACATCATCAACCACTGCTGCAAGCCGTGAAACTGCAAGCAACTACTAGTGTAGAAATAGGGACATTGCTAAATAAAAAAGAAGCTCAGTGTTTCCCTCACATTTCAGAAATATAGCCATTATCATTATTATTTTACTCAAATTCTCTACTAAATTTTCTCTTCACCACAGACATCCAAAGACACATCCTGAATCACTCATCTCACCTAGAACTCTGTCACCATCTCTCCTAGGGGTAGCACCCACCCTGGATCTAGACAACGCGTTTCATTAAGTCTTTGATCTCCCAGCCTTGTAAGCTGTGGAATATGCCACTTTACCCAAATTTCCCTATATTCACCTATATTATAGGCAGGAAGAAAGAAAGGGGAGGGCAGAGGAGGAGGAGCAGAAGAAGAAGAGGGGAGGGGAAAGAAAGGAAAGAAATTGTTGTAAGCAATTTTATCAAAATCGATAAACGGCATTGGGGTAACTTTTTAACTTCCTATTTGGAAATAATTTTAAAGTTAGTTGCAATAAAAACAACACAAAGATCTCTTTCCCTTTTACATAGATTCTGTTAAGAGTTTACTCCTCTTGCTTTGTCTTTTGTTGATAGAGAGAGGTAGAGAGACAGAGAAAATGGACAATTTTTTAACCTGCTCCTTTATCACTAATTACCCCAGAGAACATCCTAAGTAAAAGTATTCACAACAACTGTGTAGTCATCAGCTTCATACACTTACATTGAAACAATCAAACCATATTCTAATTTTGCAGTTGACCTAACAATGTCCATTATAGCATTTTCTCCCTCCTGTGTAGAACGGATGCTCTATTATAAAAGCTTTTTAGTGTTGTTGAGGCTGTTTGGTTATTCATATATTAATTTAATTATTTGGCAAAATGCTTCTCAGTGCCTTAATATAGGTCAACCTGTGGAGAGTCACTCTCAAGACTCAGGTGTCCAAGAACAGTTCATCCAAGACCTCATCTCCCCATTGGCCACCTTCTGTTTTGCCCTTTGCTCTCTACAAATTTAAGACCCAGGTAAGCTGGGCTTTTCCCTCAGTCCCTGCACCTCAGTAACTGTTCCTAAGGCTCCTACCCCCAGCACTCTGGCAGCTGAGCCTTTCTGGAACTATTGGCGCTGTCTGGACAGGTTCTCTGAGCCTGGATGGGGTCTTCCATGAATCTAGTTCCCTTTTGTACCCTTTAAAGTTCTTTCCAACTCACTACCTTATGCCCGCAGTACACATAACACCTGGACAAGCTCTAGAACTCATTGCTGAAGGGTCATCCTGGGGCCCTGGAGCTGGACAGTTCCAGAAAAGCTGCCTGCTGAGTAGATAGATCAGTTCTGCTGACTGGCACAGTACTGCTTTCATGAGATGCTGTAAAATTGGGCTGCCAAAGGACATCTCAATTTTGAGCAATTCTCACTCTTTTGGAAAGAAGACAAGCTCAGGACTCTGAGTTCCCAGTAGCACATAGCCAACCCTTGAGATGGATCTGCCTATGTTGCTGCCAGCATCCTCAATCACCCACCACACTGCTAACACTGTTCTGCCTTTGGTCTGCAATTGCCAGAGTGACAGGTGATCTTTATCCTGTATAATCCCTGCTGTTGGCATGCCAGATGGCCCCCATCCCTCTAAAGGCTTTGTACCATGTGTACACCATGTGTACATACTGTAGTCCTAAGGGGTGGCTCCACCCAGCTTCTCCAAGTGCTATTTAGACTGTTACTCTCAATAGGCCCTTCCAATACTTCCATTCTTGTCTCCAATTGATGTGGTAATTTTGTGCTATCCCAAGTAAAGCTAAGTTAGATGAAGCTCAGTGATTCTCTGCATGATTGGGGCCAATATTCTTGTTCTTACTACAAGTGCCTCCCAGCCGGTAACACAGCAGACACCAGTGTGGGATCAAAATGGAAAGAGTACATTTTAGGAATACTATGGTTACAGTCTAAAGGGTTCAAGAGAAGACCTAGCTAGACAGTGTATCATTCTATGTTTATGCCCTAATGTTCCAAATGATCAATGTAACATGACCATGAAATAAATGATTGCTTATATTTTCCTGCATCCTCTGACCATTTGTGGACTTCTTGAAAGAAACACAAGAAGAGCCTTTGCAAGAGCCATTGGAAACCAGTATCCCCACAGCAGGATGGATGATGCAGCATCATGAATGCTGATGTAACTGTGTGAAACACATGGCTTCAGCAATTTAACAACAAGAAGAGCTACACTGTTGCAACAGACAGGTTCTGACAAGCTACAGGTCTTTAATAATAACAACACAGTTGTCTTTTTCTCACAGTGGGAGTCATAAAACCACCCAGAGACAGGATATTTGATGATAAAGAATATGAAGATGATTCCTGGATATGAAACAAGGAGACAGTTATAAGAGACTGAAGAATCATCAGGTGCTCTGATTGGACATTAACCAAATACATTACTACCTCCTGCCTATCCATCATTCTAAATCTTTAGGCTAACTCCCCAAGCCTTTTATGTGTTTATGAACTTTGTAAAGAAATTTTAGATAGATTGCTTTTATGAACAGAAGATTCACCAAAAGAGTATTTCCTAAGGTCTCACACACCTTAGTGGTGACTCTAAATAAAGTGGAGGGGAGACATTTGCCATGTCCCAGTTCTCATAAATGTATCTCAGAGGACAAAAGTATCATAAAGATGACTCCAGCTTTTTCTGACATGATGATCAAGTTCTATTTCTTTGTGTGTGTGTGTGTGTGAGAGAGAGAGAGAGAGAGAGAAAGAGGGAGAGAGAGAGAGAATGAGAGAAAGATTGATATTTAATTGGGGAGGCCGAGACAGAGGAAGAGACAGAGACAGAGAGACAGAGTTCCCATCTGCTGGTTTACTCCACCTCCTTGTTCACTCCCCCAAATACCTACATGAGCTAGAATTGAGCCTGGTAAAAGCTTGGAGCTTGAAACTCCATCTATGCCTACCACACCAGTGGTCCAAACTCAACTACTTGAGCCATCACTATTGCCTCCCAGTTGCATATTACTGGGAAGATGGAATCAGTATTAAGAGTAAATACTGGGCCAGTGCCGTGGCTCAATAGGCTAATCCTCCACCTAGCGGCGCCGGCACACAGGGTTCTTGTCCCGGTCGGGGCGCCGGATTCTGTCCCGGTTGCCCCTCTTCCAGGCCAGCTCTCTGCTGTGGCCAGGGAAGGCAGTGGAGGATGGCCCAAGTGCTTGGGCCCTGCACCCCATGGGAGACCAGGATAAGTACCTGGCTCCTGCCATCGGATCAGCACAGTACGCCGGCGCAGCGCGCCAGCCGTGGCAGCCATTGGAGGGTGAACCAATGGCAAAAGGAAGACTTTCTCTCTCTGTCTCTCTCTCTCACTATCCACTCTGCCTGTCAAAAAAAAAAAAAAAAAGAGTAAATACTGAATCCCAGGCACTCTAATGTGGGATGTGAGTGTCTTAAGGAGCATCCTACCAGCTGGTCAAATGCCTGCCCTCAATTCCTCTTAAGAGTCATGAGAAGTTGGGAAATTGCAACTGGACAATGTACCTGGAATACAAGTCTTAAGTTCTATGACAGACAGAAAGGCCATTTGAAAGACTTGAACTTCAGGCCAAAGTGGTGAAGCCTCCACTGGGTCTCAGAAAAAGGTCCTTCAACATGAAGTACTTGTAAGCAAAGTTGTTCCTGACCTTCTCCTGCTCAACTCTTAGCTCTCATTATTCCCTAAGAAAAACCATAAAAATTAGAATTCTTCCCCAAGGTGAATAATCAAAACTGGAACAGTTTTCTCCCAAAGCCAGCCATAAAACTCAAAAACACTACTCTAATATTTCCCACCTTTCTGTCTTGAAGCTGGCCACAAAGAAAATACCTGACTTGCTCTGTCTGATCATCAGTCATGAGATTCTCGTTCAGAGGGCTCCTGCCCCATTCCCAGCAGGAAGGACACTGCACAGAGTGGCCAAGAACAATCTGATCAGTAAGGCCTTGCCAGGCTTCCACACGCAGCCTGCTAGCATTCAGTTGCACACTTTTTGTCCAATCATATTTCCACATGGTTTCCTGTACATCCAACCTAAGCATAAAAATGGATTGCTCACCCGGGGTCTAGGGGCTCATTCTTGTAGCATAGAACTATGATCAAATACATTTGTCATGCTCCTCTTTGGAGAACCTGTCTTAGGATAAGGATAAAGCACCCCTTGACCAAAGGAAAAAAGAATAGGAAAAAGAGGGCTTTGCAATTGTGCTACTTGAGGAAACAGCACGTGGGTGATACGCTGCCTGTCTAACCAGAGAGCAAAGTCTACAGTGCTTTTACTGCAGGCTAGGACAAGAGGCTCCATGGCAATGATTAGGGAGTCACTATGGTTTCATTCAATATTAAAACAAAACTTTGAGGGACTGGCATTTTCGTACAGCGAGTTAAGCCACAGCTTAACATGCTGGTATCTCATATTGGAGTGCCAGCTCAAAAATGTGATGGGGAAAGGAGCTTGGGCCCCTACCACTCACATGGGAAACCAGTATGGAGTTCCAGATTACCTAGCTTCAGCCTGGCTTAACCTGGCTGTTGTGGCCATTTAGAAAGTAAACTCACAGGTGGAAGATCTAGCTAGCTAGCTAGCTAGGTCCTATTCCCCTCTGTCTGTCACTCTCCTTTTGAAATAAATAAAATAAATATTTGGAAAATGTTTGAATAAACAAAACTTGGAAAAGAATGGAATTGATTTGTTTTGGTGACAGGTGGAGTCCTGGCTACCTGTTCCTGGGCAACCACCTCGTTTCCACTGCTTTTGTGCCACACAGGCCTTTGTCATCAACTCTCTTTTGCTCTATTAGAGGTCAGCCCAAGGCAATGTGCTCTGATCCTGACTCACCACAATACTTCCACATTCAGAAATGCTGGCCCACACATGGATTCCTCTAGCATCAGTTCTATTGTTTCAAAGGCAACATTCCCTCCACGCTGTGATAAACATGACTACTGACACCTACATTCGTTTTCCGTAGAAGCAGTAAGAAATCCACTAACCAAAACAACAAAAGCACAATCCACAGCTACTTCCTTATGCTTTTTTTTTAGTCTCTTGCTTAAGCACTTATTATATCCTTAGTCTGTCAGGAAGAATTACAAAGGTAAATATGGTTTATTTGCAATGAAACTAATCTCAGCCATTACTGGAAACCATGATTAATTCAACAAAATATACTTTCAGTGATTCTAATACTTAGAAAAGCCGAATTATGTTACCATTCCTTTATTTAGTAAGGTGGTTGCCCTCAAGAGGTTAGTAGTTTCTGTCAATTAACTGGTAGTGGAGACAGCCTACAGCTTCTTTTGTAAAATTTCAGAATTGATGGAGAGAAGATGACATTAAAGAAAATCAAGAATATGTTGATAGGAAAGAAGAGTATGTTGATGGGGGGAGAAAAGAAAATAAAAAATACTTTAAAAGAAAATGCCATACGCTCATCAACCAATGACTGGATAAAGATATGTGCTATAGATACAAGATGGAATACTACTCAGCCATAAAAAAGAATGAAATCCAGTCTTTCACAACAAAACGGATGCAACTGGAAACTGTTATAATTACCTAAATAAGCCAATCCCCAAAAGACAAATGCCATATGTTTTTCCTGGTCTGTGGTAACTAATAGAGAACAAAAAATGTAACGTATATGAGCAAAATTGACATTTTGAAAAGTGATTATTGTTTACAGCCCTTGTCTCTACCGTTGAGGAACAATGTTTCTTTCTTCTTACTATTTGTTGAATTCTGTACTTAGTAGAGAGTTATGATTATAAAGTAAACTGAAAGTATGTCATTGTAAAAAATTAAAAGAAAGAATAAGAAAGGAAGGAGAAGGGAGGGTAGGAGTGTGGCTAGGAGGGAGGTTATGGTGGGAAGTATCTCTATGCCCTAAATCTATATATGAAATACATGAAATTTAAAGGGTTAGTGGATGGAGTTAAGTTAGAGCTGATATTCAGCAGATGTGCATAGCCACAGTAATAATGACCATTAAAATATTAACATGTAAAAATTGTAAATACAATATATAAATATACATTTTATGTATGAAATACTAATAGAGACACACTTTAATGTTTTAGCATATCTGTGTGTTCATGTGAATATGTGTTTGTATCTCATACAGATTAATGTATCTGTTATATATCTATACATGTATTACATTTACAGTATTTGTATGTTTATATATGTGTGTAAATAGATATAATATGTAGATGTCTATGTATTTGTATATATTTTCCCCTGAATCTTTGGAAAGTAAATTGGAGACTTTGTGTCTATTTATTAATTTCTGAGAACTTCAGAGTATTGTTCCTAAAAATTAGGCCATTCCCTTACATAAATACAGGGTAATTATTATTAAAAATCAGTAAAAAAAAAAAAAAAGAATATTCAAGGAGAATACAGGGATGGCCATGCTCTGTAGTGACTAAGTCATCCCTTGGGATGCCCTCATCCCATATGGGAGTACCTGGTTCAATTCCTGGCTACTCTGAGATCCAGTTTCCTGATACTGCTTACCATGAGATGTTCAAGTACTCAGATTGATATTGGAATTGGCCCCCTAAAATATGATATCGGAATGTGGTCCCCTTAAAGTCCACCAAAAGTCCCATCTGGGGTGCCATATGAAATCGGAATTTGGGGTGCCATATGATATCACATAAATTCCCAATATTAATAAACCCATGTGGGTTCTTGCCTAATATTCAGAGAATTCTGAATACCAGCATAGATGAATGAGGCAGCGTGGTACATTTTTAAGCTTTTATTTAGTGAGAAAGATGCATAGGAGAGTGAGGGCCCTGTCTAAAGGAGAGAGGTAAATCTAGGCTCATACCGAGTACCAGGAACCAGGCACATGGAGGAGCATCTAGACCAGGAAGCATGGGGCAGGTGGCCGGAAGGCCACACACCCTGGAGGCACAGGGCCACAACCAGCCCCACACTGGCAAAAGGCCAAGGAAAGGAGAGAGAGAGGCAGGCACACAGTGTCCTAGGCTTTTAATCCACTTCCAAAGGGGAGTGGTTAATTAACCTAATTAGCTGGTGGGTGCACAGGTGTGGTCAGGTAGGGGCATGAGGTCACACATGGGCATGGTGAAGGCAAGGTCTTCCAGCTCACAAACCTTATCAATTTTAACTTGTATGCCTGCCTACAACAGCATGACTGCCACCCGTATAGGAGATCCCTAGATTAAGTTCTAGGCTCCTGGCTTTGGTAAGGGCCAGCCATAGCCATTACAAGCATTTGGGCAGGGAGTGGGGGGAAATAGCAGATGGAAGATCTCTCTCTCTCTCTCTGTCTCTCTCTCTCTAAGTAAAAAATGGAATAACAATCTAAAAAGACATTGCAAACACAAAGCATATTTAACTAGCAGAGCAAATGCAGAGGTTAAGTCTTGTAAATAGATTGGCTGGGGCCAGTGCTGTGGCCCAGTGGGTTAAAGCCCCAGCCTGCAGCGCCAGCATCCCATATGGGCGCCGGTTCTAGACTCAGCTGCTCCTCTTCTGATCCAGCTCTCTGCTATGGCTTGGGAAGGCTGCAGAGGATGGCCCAAGTGCTTAGGCCCCTGCACCTGCGCTGGGGACCTGAAAGAATCTCCTGTCTCCTGGCTTCAGATCAGCTCACATCTCTGGCCATTGCAGCCATCTGGGGAGCGAACCAGCGGAATGGAAGACCTCTCTCTCTGCTTCTACTTCTCTCTGTAACTCCATCTTTCAATTAATAAAATAATTCTTTAAAAAAAAAAAGAAAAGAAAATAGATAGGCTGATTGAAACCTGCTGCTCTCCCACCTCTCTCAATGCATATGAAAAATTTCCAGGTGATTTGCTATAGATCTGGAGGATTTGTACCTTTCTGTCTCAATATCCCTCATGAAGTGTGAGGTGAAGGGGGAGGCGGGAAGGAATCTGGGTGGGGGGCATGGGCGAAAGAACCGCTATTTTCCTAAAGCTGTATCTATGTAAAAATGCATTCATTAAATAAAAAAAAAATTACAAAAAAAAATAAAGAAAATGAAGCCTGGGTTTACCTCACACAACTCCCTTTGTTCCCAGCAACTCTATTAACATAATAATTGTGCCAAATGCCAGAATACAAAAACCAATAGAAGACTGAAAACATGCTGTTTTCATTCTGGCCTATAGAGAATCAGCATATGGGGAGATTTCCTTGCTTAAATTATTTTTCTGAAATGTTGAAATAATAGCTACCTGTTAGTGCCTGAGATGCTCCAGGGATGCTTCCAGGGACTGTAAATGTCATAATTGATGGGAATTCCTCATTGTGCAGATGAGGAAACTGAGACTCAAAACCTAGTGTGAAAGGCATCTAGGTGAGAATCACAAAGAACTTCATTCTCAGACTTGTTAAAAATTTGCATGCATGAAGAGGAAAGCACACAACTTGATTTGGTTCCAGACACTGCATCTGCAATTAATGTCACTCATCAGCAAAATAAAAATGCTTCACCACTCTCCTAATTTTTAAAGTTTCCCCAGTTCTGGTAAAAGCTGAATATGCATTCAGGAAACAAATGATCAGGGAAGTCTATTCCAACCTTAAAAGATTCTTTCATGGCATGGTTATACAACTGTCATGAATACATTAGTGATTGTTGAGACTCTAGGATGCCCTTAAAGCAAAACAAAATATGAAAGAAATTGTCATACCTTTGCCTTTTAAAGTAAGGCAAAGAAAAACAAGCAGAGCTTTGTACAAGGAGTTTTCAAAAAGTTCATGGAAAATGTGTATTAAGAAAAAATACAAGCATGGATTTCAAAAATGTTTGCACCAAAATAAATGTGTTTTAATTTTATTTCTCCATGACATTTTGAAGTTGCCTCACATTGGCTGCATCAGACAGCATATCCTATGGTTTTATGTGCCTCGTGTTTCATTTTTCATTACGGACCCCACCCTATAACCAGCAGAAGAGAAAGTTATCTAAACCCAATGTACTTTTATGTTTGGGCTAGTGAAGGGGTGGGTTCAGTTCTTATTCAATTATGGAAGAGAACACACACAAAGAAAATTTGATCCTGCAAACTGTACCGCTGGGGCAGCATCACCTGTCAAGTCTCATAACCGTTAATTACCTATATAATTCACATTTTCATAATATAATTACAGGTTAATATCACACTGCAAGTAAAATGAGCTCCACAATAAATCAATTAGAGCAGCCTGAAAACTCAAAGCTATGTCTCCAGTAGCTACTTACTATACATCGGTTAAAAGAAATATTATCAGGGCCAGCATTGTGGCATAGCGGGTTCAGCTACTGCCTTCAATATCAACAACCCATATAGGTTCCAGATCAATCCACTCCAATCCACTTCCAATCCAGCTCCATGCTAGTGTACCTGGGAAGGCAGCAGAAGATGGCCCAAGGGCTTGGGCCCTGCCACACTTACAGGAGACCTGGAAGAAGCTCCTGGCTCCTGGCTCCTACATGGCCCAGTCATGGCTATTGTGGCCATTTGGGGCATGAAGCAGCAGATGGAAGATTTCTCTCTGCATGTGTCTCTCCCTCTGTCTTTCTGTAACTCTGCCTTTCAAATAAACAAATGTTTTAAAAAAGGTATAAAACATTGTCTCTGCTTTTTTAGTTTGTTTCCAGGTCTAATAGTCAAATCCAGAAAACTGGACCAGCCCATGATTTCTACCTCTCTTTTCTCCAAGGAGAACTCCAAACTCAATTTTAGACCTTTTTCTCAAAAAAAAAAAATTATTTATCTTAACAATACAAATACATGTTGAAACATTTCAATATTAATTATAAGCCTTTGGTGGACTTTCAATTTGCAATGTACTACCACAAATATTTTTCTTATAATGTTTCAAAGAATTCTCTGAAAAGTTATGGCATATGATTATCAACATAATATATTATAAAAATTTTTAAGGTCATGTAATGTAATGACTTGTCACCTAGCCAGGAGATATTATAGTTAAGATTCAAATCAAGGTTTTCTGAAGCTCAAACATCCAGGAAAATCATTTTAATATGAATCAGTTCATATTCACACACATTTTATCAAATGTGGATCAAAAATTTTCCAAGGGTAGACTGTATGTGTTCTCCCGAGCTGTTTTCTATAAATTCAAGCCTGCTACATTTTACCACTATATAAAAGACAAAGAAGTGAAACCAGACTCAAAATGAGAACCAACACAACTATTTTTACTACCCACGCTCTGTATAAAAAGCAAGAGGAGGAAATAGCATAAAGATCAAATGACAAAGAACCTTCTAAATCTGTCACTTAGTAGCACATTGCCAAATTCTTTGTCTCTGCCCCTAGAAGTTTAAATTCTGTATCCCACTTCAGACGTTTTCATTACCAGAGTCTCTCTCTCTCTCTCTCTCTCTCTCTCTCTTTCCCCCAAGCATCCCCTCCCCCATTCGTATAGTTTTGGATATAAGTTCTTTGTCTGCCAAAGAACTATGTTGTAGAGGTTTGGTCCCCCAATTCTTATGCTCATGGTTAGTGGATTAATATTAATAGCTGAAGGATTAAGGGTGGAGACTTCACCAAACTGTGGTATCAGGAGGTGGGGCCTTTGGGGAGTGATTAGATTGGAATAGCGTATAACCCATTGTCAAATCTCTGCAGCTTTATAGAGAGAGAGCAAATAGACCTGGAAAATGAGCATGCTCCCTCTCTCTCTGCTTTCTGGCTATGTTCCCTCTGCATGCCTCCAGCCATGCACCACCTTCATCTAATACCAAACCAATGGGACTACCTGATCTTCAACTGTGAACCTCCAAAACCATGAGCCAACATAAATCTTCTTCCTTCCTAAGTAGCTTATCTCAGGTATTTGTTCTATGATGAAAGCTGACTGATACATGGATATTCTAGAGCACCATGGGTGAATGACAAGCTTACTGATTCATACATGTGTAATGTTGGAAATGCATAATACATATGTAAAGAGAACTGTTTTCCTATCCTTGACACTCTTGTGTTCCTCCTATTTTTACTAATTTTCCAGAGGTGAGATTGTCTAATGAAGATCAAAGTAGTGCTGAGTCAGATAAAAGAGGACATGAATTATGCCTGGAGAGATGCATATGAACTCACAAAATCTCATTCCTTAGTGTCTTCCTTTATCTTTGTCTGAATTCCAGACCACCTATAAAACATGTGTGTGTACCTGGTAATTCTTTTCAAATCAAGGTTTAAGCTTCTGCAGTCACATTAGTGGACACAGCTTTAGCATTTAATGCCTAGAAAACCTATTGGTGTACTATATATATATATATATATATATATATATATATATATACACATTGATTGATTGATTGATTTCTGTTTAATAATGTAGGGAATGGCAATAGGTTTGAACTTGGGGAGTTCCTTCCTGTTTTCCAGGGTGTACCAGCAAAGATTGCTTCACAAAGAGGCTAGAAGTCTGTGAGAGCCCCAGGAGGCTCCAAGGAGGCCTGGGAGTGCAGGAGAAGGATCTAACTCAAGCCAAATGTGTGGAAGATCACACAAGGCACCCTGCTAGGTTTCAGCTCCTCCAGTTCCATCTCTATAGCTGTGGAGGCTGTGGAATCAGGAAGCCACAAGGACAAAACTCTCCTGTCATCTCAGTCTCAATGCCAGTACTACCTAAGTGCCTTCAGGACAGTGGCATGAAAACCATCAGTAGCAGCCCCAGGCAGGCTGATCTAGAACCCTGAAGGGCAGCTTTACTCTACGTTCAGTTTCCCCACAATGATAACCACATTCAAGGCAACCTCTAGAGCAACAGGAAGCAGCTGCTCAATGCAGACTCCACCTTATGATGGGTCAGGCCAATGTACTTTATATTGTAAAGGGCATCAAACTGTCTGGTTGGAAGCAGAGAAGCTGTGGGCCCAGGGAAACCAGAAGCCATCAGATCAAGCCTCACTGAGCTTATCCACCCCTAGGACAGAAGAGAATCTTTCTGAGGCTGGGTATTCCTTACCTGGAGGAGAGTGAGTTGAAGCACTTTCAGTGGGCACTCAGAAATCCATCCAATATATCATGGCCAAATTCCAAACTAATCATCACCTTTCTTCCTCCTCTACTACCCTACTATATACCATCCCTTTTCCCACAGACTGAGGGGACAAAGCCATTCCAACAATGCTGCTGTGATTAAACATCAGAGGATTTTCTGAAATGTTGGCAGGTAGGAATATGTCAGCCCAGCTGCCTTCTGTCAGCCACATCTTAGTATCTTTAACAGAGTCATGAGCAAGATTGCTGGAGACTCCCATTGCACATTACAGATGTTCCTCAAATGAGGATGAGTTAAGTCTGATAAACTCAGGCTATGTTGAAAATATAAATGGAGAACACGTTGACTACACCTCACCTACTGGACATGCTAGCTTTGCCACACTGCATACTGAAGAGCAATGAATGTTTCCCCTTCATGACTGTGGGGCTGACTGGGGACTGTGGCTGGCACCACACAGTGCCAGCTCAGGAGAATATCCAAATTTAAACCCTGCAACCAGCGTTGTGACACAGTAGGTTCAGCCACCACTTGTGACACTGGCATTACGTATCAGAATGTCAATTTGAGTCCCTGCTACTTTGTTTCCAATCCAGCTTCCTGCTAATGCCCCTGGGAAGGAAGCAAAAGATGGCCAAAATGCTTATACCCCTACCATATGTTGGGATACCTGGTCCTGATCTGGCCATTTGGGAAGCAATCCAGCAGGTGGAAGCACTCTCTCTCGCTCTCGCTCTCTCTTCCTCTCTATCTCCCACACACACTCTGTTGTTCTCTTTCAAATAAATAAATTTAAAAATTTGAAGTGCAGTTTCTACTGAATGTGTAATCACTTTTACACCAATGTAAATCACTGTGCCCTACGTGAACTGGCTCCCTAACATTAGAGCTCTTCCCCCTCCCTCATCCTTGATACAGCACTAAAACCTCTTGTGGTGCTCAGTTACGTCTTTGCTATAGGACTTCTTTGCCTGTGGGATTCTCTTCTAGACATAAGCACAGCTGATTCCCTCATCTCCAAGTCTTTGCTCAAATTATTCCATTGCAATGAGGCTTTCCAAAGTTTCCTGTTTAAAATTTCTTCCTCCTCTACTACCTTATGATCCTGACTCCTTTTCCCATGGCATTTAGTCTATCCTTGAGTGTTATATAAATTGATAACCTATTATTTATAGTTTATCATCTGTCTTTTTTCATTTTATTCACTCATATATCTCTAGTGACTTGGAACCACACTTGACATGTAGCTCAGTAATTATTTGGTTTATGAATGTTGAATAAAAGACTAGTTGAAAATGGAAGCCAGAATTTTCTCCTTAAGCTCCATAACTTTTAGAACATTCCCTAAATGAGAAACACGGCAAAGCTAACCCTTACCAATATGACCCATTGTGAATTTAGGAATTTCCTTTTTCTCACATGTAGTTTCTTAATATTGATCAACTTCAACAAAATTCCCAAAGGAATACATCTCTTCTTACTTCAAACAAAGTCTTGCTTTTGGAGGGTACAAAATGAAAAGTAGACATAGAATTTTTCAATGGGTATGAATGTTAGCTTATAAAAATGTGTTCTTAGACCACATAAATCATGACAGCAAGTCAGAGAAAGCTGAAGTAGATAACCAAAACTCAACAGGATATCATTTTTAATCAAAGCTTAAAATTCTTAAGACTATAAAAGAATGCAGAATCATATTAAAGAAAATGAGATTTTTACCATTTGATAGAAAATGCACTTTTAGATACCTTGAGACTCCATAATGTTCTTAAGCTAGTACAACAGTCTTAAGAAATCCAGAGAAAATATACTAACAAATCTTATAAGTAAAAAAAAAAGTTATATCAGTGATCATCCCATACACAATCTGCAGATGTCTGTGAATAAAGAGGAGAATTTAGGAATATGTATATAACCTGACCAGAGGTATGGTTTACAGGAGCAAAGACATCTACCCTTTTAAAGCTTTGAAATACATGATACAATTCTAACTTGGAGTTCCATGAATCCCAATACTGCCCCCACACTGCCCCACTCATGCACAAGAATCCTTGTTCAAGTAATCAATCAATGGGAAAAATCTTTTAACCTCAAAAGAACATAAAATTAATCAAAGAAAAGTTTAAGAACACCAAAAACCTAATATATCATTTGTGTTCCAATGGAATCTATATCATGTATTTTCATGCCAAACTTTTCAAACCAAACACTTCTGAGAACTTGAAATGAGTGAGCTGACCATACAGTGTTGATTTAAGAGGTGACTGCTGGGGTGCAGGGGCAAGAGGTGGCATCATACCATAAAAAGTTTAAAAAGCTGCTTACTATGGAGTTCCAGCTATGCAGCTTCCTGCCAATGCACCTGGGAAGGCAATAAATGATTGCCTAAGTATCTGAGCCCTTGCCTCCCATGTGGGAGACCAGGATGGAGTTCCTGACCACTAGCTTTGACTTGGCTATATTTGGGGAGTGAAGTAGATGGAAGATCTCTTTCTCTCTCTTTCTCCTTTCCTTCCTCCTTTTCTCTGTCCCTCTCCTTTTCAAATAAATAAATTTTTAAAATAAATGATTGGGAGTGAGTGTTTAGCCGAATGGTTCAAATGGCACTTTGGACACTTGCAGCTCATTTCACAGTACCTGAGTTCAGCTCCCAGCTCTGACTCTTGATTCCAGCTTCCTGCCAAATCAGAGCCCAGGAGACAGTAGTAGTGGATCAGGTGATGGCAAACAAGCTCTGGGCCTGTTTTCTGTGCCCCTGTCTGTGGGGATTGGATTCCCCATCTTGAATTTCAGACAGCATGAGTTTCTAAAACTACAAGGCTGCTGTAGACAGTGAATTTACCAAAGTAGAAAAGCACATCTCTCACCAGCCAGAAGGCCACTTCTCCAGGCATCCTTGAAACTGCGTCTTCTTTAATAACCAGAGAACACGTTACCTCTTACTTCAGTGTGAGGCAATGGAAATCTCCTGGCCTGGAAGACTTGGGCTCTTTTTTTGGCTGGTCTGGTGCTAACTGGGTGACTTTAGGCCACTTGCTCCATCTTTGTGTGTTTTCTTACATGTAAGATAAAATGTTCATATTGAAAATATGAGTTTTGATGATAATAATCTGAAAGTAACAATATTATTATAGAAACATAAACATAAGGCATAAAACAGGAGTTCTAAAACCTCTGCGTGCCCCCCATGATCACCTGAAGAACTTGCTAGAATACAGACTACTGGGCCCTAGTTCCAAGGTCTCTAATGAAGCAGAGAATGCATGTCTCTAACAAGCTCCCAAAAGATGCCAATGCTGCCAGTTAAGGGACCACAGTATGAGACCACTGGAATAAAGTTACGATAGCTCTGCATTAAACTAATTTATGGAATGGAATTAATAAATCTCCCTGAGCACTGAAGAAAAATATTATTTCTGATAACTATTAGCAAAAGGGGTCCTCACTATCAACCAAGTCCTTTACTTATCTCACTTCCTTTGAGGGTGGAAAGGCATCCATGGCAGTGTTCTGCTCCAGACCGGCTGCTGAACAGGCACATGTGGCAGTAAGCAATGGTTAGTGCTCCTGGCTGGCTGCAGAGACTCAGCGCCTGTTCAGTGTTTCCGGTTTGAGACCCAATGTTCAGGGCCTCATGGTGAGTGTGAGAGATGCTGGCCAGAGAAAGCCACACTGGGCCAGTGGGAGGAGGAGCAGCTCTGGGAGCCAGCAATGCTTCTTGCTTTGTGTGGGGGGTCCCCAGTGACCCTGGTCCTATGTGGCTCCAGCTGGCCGTCCATCTGTCTGCTCTCCCTGCAATTTGGGGACAGGATAATACAAAGGCCAAACCTAAGTAATTCTGTTCTCTTTTTTTCTATTTTTCTTTATTACCAGCTGCTGATGGTTGACAAAGAAGAAAAGTAGAAAATATTAAACTTCCCTCTCCAGTCCTAGCAGCAATGAATACAGAGGGGAAAGAAAGATACTTTATGGGAGCTACAAATAGCTATCAGATAATTATACCCATTTAACTTGGACAATGGGCTCACATTTCCCAGTAGCTGTCCTTCCTATGTTTGTCTTTCTTTTGCCCTATTTACCTTCTAATAAAGCTTAGTGGTTAGAGTTCAGGAAATAAGTCAGTATGAGATGCTGATGTTTATATTTTTTCTCTAAGTAACTTCTTAATTTAAAATTTTAATCTAATTATCTGATAACTAATGTTTTGGCATCCTATCTTCTAAGAAAATTTGACTTAAGCAATATGCTGGGATTCTTTTTAGATGAAATACTTGGTACTGAAACTCTGAACCAAGCAGAGAATAATGTTTTTATGTGTCTACAGAAGATGCTTCACTAATTTAACAAGGTTTGCAAATGAAATACTTATGAAAAAGAGTTTTCTTTTGACAGAGCCCATGTTGCAAAGATGGCTAACCAGATTTATAAAAGCAACCGCAATTATTTCAAATATGCTTTTGTATTGTCATATTCGGTGCACCAGTTTTTTCTTTGGACAAGATATGGAGTTGCAGAGAGAATGAGATTGCACATGGCATCATAGGCAGATCAATTCAACTCCATAGGACACTGGGGATGAATGAGGCGTGCTGCCTGGCTCAGGGATAAACAAGGACTCTGTGTAAACATTGTAAGCAGAACCCAGGGCCTCTAACTCCCAACTCCAAATTCCTTCCCAAGGAAAGGTAACACAGATGTGTGTTCCGAGTACCCTAACCCTGAATCCCCTCCCTACTTGGCTCTTTTCTTATGGAGAGAAAGGTGGGCAGGCCGGTGACAAAACAAAGAGGTCACTGATATTCTCAGTACAAAAAAGCCAGTATGGTTTTTACCATTTCCTGGATTTCTAGGTCACACATTCTCACTCTGATAAGGTGACTCATAATTGAGTAATGTCCATGATCCCTTGGCCCTAATACCTTTTGCTTTTCCAATGGAGATTCTTCTAGCTAAAACCTGAAGGAAATGAGGAAGTTCTGCTCTTCCATTAGGAGAGTTAGAGCTCCAAGCGTAAACATCCTGGGGATTATTGAACACTCAGGGCTACCCTGAGGGAAATATACAATGCATCTTGAATGCCAAGTGTGAAGGAAGCTCAGTGTGGAACTGAGCCTACCACCTTTACTCTTCTCTGCTAAGCTGATTTCTTACCTCATTCTCAGTTGAGAAATGTGGTGCTAGCTAGAGATTGTGCGTGTGCTTGTCCACTTCTCATTCCAGATTAGTTAAAGATACAGGATGAAGTCAGGGTCTTCCACCCCAAGCCCAGGCTGATGATGAACCCTAGAGCCAAGGTTACCCAACAAAGGACATTAGCCTTCTGCAGGAATAACCTGGCATAAGCATTCTGCATGCTCAATCGCTGGCTGGGAGCATTCCAGGAAAATCAAGTGCAGCCTGATCATTAATACGCTGAAGAATTAAAAGATGGAGCTGTTGGAGGCTGTTAGCCAACCTTGCACCTTGAAGCAGGTTTTCTTGAAGGAGCTGAGCAGCCCAGTCCCCAGTTACCACACATGTGTATCTGCTGCCTTGATGTTTTGTTAGTTCTACTCTAGAGTTTTCTGCCATGAAAAGGAGCAATCCAGCACCCCAAGGAATAGATAGCATTAGAATACAAGGTGTGGGCATTGCTTTGGCTGAGAAAATGATTCCTGTTGTCACATAAGAGTATCATATTTCTTTCACTCAATTAATGTACTTTATAGATGAAAGCTACTTTAGAAATAGTCACTTTATGGTATATATGGAGATCTGCCTCAATTATTTTTTTAAAGATAACTTTTTGAAAGGCAAAGTAACAGAAAGGAAAGAGAGAGAGTGAGTTAGTTCTTCCATCCACTGCTTTGCTCCCCATAAAGGACACAACAGCCAGGACGGGGTCAGACCAAAGCAATGATCCAGGAGCTCCCTCCCAGTCTCCTACATTGTTGGCAGGGGCCCAAGCATTTGAGCCATCATCTGCTGCCTTCTCAGGCCCGTTAGCAAGAATCAGATTGGAAGCACAGCAGCCAGGACTCAAATCAGAGGTCTGATATGGGATGCTGGTGTTGCGAGTGGTTGCTTAATCAGTAATGCCACAACATGGGCCCTGACTCAGTTTAAATAGCCTTTCTCTCCTATTGCTTATGCCACATATATTTCTGCAGTAGGATTCTTGATCTTTCTTCCAGATCTTTCACCTAGAAACCAAACATCCAGGAAGTGTGCCTTGACAGTCCAGATGTGACTGTCCAAAGGAATTCCAGGTCTATGCTTATTTTGGCATAAATTATAGTAGAGGATCAGGTGTGGATCTGATATCCGGCAGATTCTCCTGGGCCTTCCCTTTCACAAATGATCTTATCTCACAGAATTCCCCCAAACTGTGCTTATTTTATCACAATAAACTGGACTTGCCTTTGTCCTGTGTTACCAATAAATGTGCAGGACATTGTCCCAACCCTCCTTCCCTGATCCCCTCTCGCATTGAAATCTACATAAATTTCATGTTATTTACATCTGTGTTGCACCAAGTATGGTTCATGTTGGCTTGGTTACTGAATTTTTAAAAAATAGCCCAGAGTATGTATTACTCCAAGTTCCTTGGTCTACACTTGGCTGCAGAATGTTCCAATGCTCGGCAACATGATTCAAATTGCCTAAAGAGCTTTTCATAGTGGCTTGCTTCTCAGGCATGCTGACATCAAATGTGTTCCATGTTCTGTAATGAAGACTAGAAAACCAATTTTGCTTTTCTTGGCACAGGGTAACTAGAACAATCCGATCACGTATGTTGTTGGCATTGCATAAGAATGGATTTGTTTCCTTAACCTAGAAAAGAAATAGGAATATTACACTAATTGACTTGAAAGCTAGGAAATTGCTCATTTCCTGTATCAGGCAGGTTTCTCACTGTTTAAGTAAAACTCAAGACACCTACTCACTCATAGGATATTAAGTTTCAGGATAAAGGAAATTCGTTATAAAAATCTCATTTGAATATTTCTCTGTTTTGGTATAACATAGAAATTGAATGTTGGACTTTGTTCTTCCTTCAAAGTTTTCCTTCAGATTTCTAGATATACAAAAAATTCAAGTACTAAGTTTATAGACTAGATAGTGTGCATAATAGTAGGAGCTTTGCTCTGCTTAGTGCTGCTCCTTCCATTCCATAAAGGAGAAATGTTAGTTAGAACCTAAATAAATAAATAACCATGATCTTTCCTGGGAGTGATTGTGAATCACTAGGCATAGTTAGATACCTATGTAATAATAGGTAATATATTTATTCAGGTTTATTATATCAATAAGTAATGTTCTCATACCTGTATCAATCCATATGAAGACAGAAACATGGACATTTAAATGGGTCTGTGTGTGATTGATTTTCTTCCTTTGTAGTCACTTTGTTATATGAAATTGTCATAGCCACTAAATTAGTGAACACTGAAACATTGCTCCTGGGGAAACTCAGAATTCAGTTCCAAGAGCATCCAGCCACAACAATGCTATCAAACAATCAATGCAAAATCTTGTTTTGTATTTGTTCCTCATTTAATATACCATGTTGATTCACTAACATTAACTCTAAAGCACAGTAATTCATGTTTGAACTGAGCTCTTCCAACACAGATATTTTCTCTGTAGGCACACCACAGCCTTCTTGCACTTAGCTACAGTAGACAGGACCTCAGCACTCCACTGGGAGACCATTTTAAACAGCAAAATCACATAGCAGAAAACACAAAAGCTTGGAAAATGTAGCATGAATTATTTTGAGAAAGAGATGCTTGTTTACAGCATGAGAGCTGAAACAGGAAAGGAGCATCCGTCCGCCTTGTTTAAACTTCCCTAGAATATGCTGTCAGGAAATGTCCAAATATTTTGCTGCCTTGTACATGTCCACAAATAAACTACAAAGTGTCCTGAATACTGACAAACATGTAATATGTAAACAATTAAAATGGTATGTACATATGCACAGTGATATATACATATCCACATGTCTGTTAGGGTATGTGTGTGTGTATAGAACAGTGGTTAAGCCTCTACTTGGCACACCTGTACTCCATATAAGAATGCCTAGTTTGAGTCTTGGTTCCTCTGCTTCGAATTCAGCCCCCTACTAATGCATACCCTGAGATGCATCAGATAATGGCTAAAGTACCTGGATCCCTGGCACCCAGATTGAACTCCTGGCTCAGCTTGGCCAGCTCTGGATTGTAGAGGATCAACTTGATCCCCTTCAACCTTAATTTCCTCATCCATAAAATAGGGATAACATTAGTGCCTATATTTGTATATTTTATGAGAATTAAATGATATAATACACTTAGTGATATAATGTATATAATGACCTAAATGATATAATGCATTTAAAAGAGCTCTGAACATAGAAAAGAGCCAATATATAACATAGAATAATCATAATGATAGAAACAACTTAAGTATGGGCATGTTTGGAAACAGCATGACCTGGACAACTGGACTCAGAGCATCATATTTTCAGATAGGTCCTAGCTGAAAAGTACACAGATCTCCTCTGAATTTCCTCCTCTTATGCTTTTTTGGCCTCTCAATCTCCCTTCTATGGGCACACTCATGTTTAAATATATTATTACATTCAATTGACCAAGAGTTGAGGTCTGACTAGCCTAGCATCATTTTTCTTCTAATCAGGATCTGTTTATCCTTCACTCTGCACACTTAAGACTTTACCCAAAGGTTTTCTCATTTTCCCTAATTCCACATTCTTAAGCAACCCATCACAGCCCAAGTTCTGACCATAAGTTCTGACTTGAGAATCTCTGTGGTTTGAGTACACAAATAATTCTATGATCAGATTTCAGTTACATGCATATCAACTATCTACATATAGATCTTTAACATTTTATATCTAATAGAAGATAAATTAATCAAAAGAAAAATGATGGGTTGTCACTACTGTAAATCAAAGAAAAATGCTAACCTCCACAATTTTTTCCCAACAAACTGGATGGAAAAGTAATATTTCAAAATACGTACTTCTTCAATGTGTAATTTTTATACATACGTCACACATGAATATATTAGAAAAAGCAAACTGAGTTTCAAACCATGTAAATCATATAGATTTACTTTTATATTAAAATTTTTCTCTATTAAATAACCAAAGTAAGTTCCAAATCCTCCCCAAGTGAGATACACAGACAACTTTGTCAGGCAAGCATGAGCTCCTTCAGTTTCCATCTTCCCTCATTTGAGTATTTGTATGCCATATTTCCATAAGCCTGGTGATTTACAAATGATACCAATTCACTGTTTCCTTATAAGTAGCCATTATTAAGTGTTTTCAACACAAAAAAATATTTCAACATTTGTATAACAGCTACTAGCTTAAAAATCTAATGTTTGATAATATAATGAATCCCATTAATGAGTCCTCTCACTCAATAAAACTGTCAAGTAAGTGAAGAGGTTGATATAAATTATCCTCTAAAAAGATCATGAAGTATAATTTTGTGTTCAGTAATTTAATCATAATCAGTAACCAAACTGTAATGAGGCTAATGAACATTTCATGACAAGCAACTGTGTAGGGTAATTTAGCCTCAGAATTTATCAAACAAGCCATGGGCAGAGTTGAGGTCAGAGGTGATGAGAGAAAGAGGGAGGAATAAAAGCAGGAAAGCCCTTCAGTATGGATAATGGATGTCATTCCTTCACAGCATGTGTGTTTATCTCCCAAATTATAACCAGGTAGAAAGAAAAGGCCAGGAAAAATATTGAGCTTTTAATCCAAAAACCTGGATGTTAATATCTGCTACTACTTGTTAATCAAATGTGAGATTGGTGATGAGTCAGGAAAATGTTGTAACGTATCTGACAACACTCACCCACCAGTAGGGACTTAAGCATGGCCTAGTTAATTCTCTCATATACAATGAAACTCCCATGTAAGTGGTTCTAAATTTGGTGTTTCAAAGACAAGTTTTTTCCCATACTCTCTTCTTTTCATCTTTTCTCTATCTTCTACCATCCCAAATATAATAGCTTCTGGTCCTTACACTTGCATCATGGTATCAACTAAGATGGCCACCACAGAGTTCCCATCATATTCTTGGATAATCACATTCAAGCCAGGAAGATAGGGAAAGTAGCAGAGTGGGAGAGCCTTTCTCTTACACCTGATCCTTTGCTCAGAAAGCACAATCTTTCCTGGAATCCCACAAGTTGAATTCTACTTAAATCTCATTGACTAGAAAACTCTCACATGGTTACCCCTAGCAACAAAGTCACTCATTTTTTCAAACCTTGAGAAAGAACTTTTCAGGAAATGAAGTGATTCAACTGCTTGATATTCAACTAACAGAGTCCTCCAAGGATACACATTTAATACATGTATTAGTACCATTTTATATTTATTTACATCTATACTCATGGGCATAGAGACACACACCTGTTTTGGTCGTAAAGTAATTGGGATCTTGTGCCCTTTTAGCAGTTGAGTGGAACAAAATAGATATGACTGAGATGTCCTCTTCTCAAGGAAACAAAAAAAAAATCAACACATTTTAAGATTACTTTAGAAATTAATTTTTTGGTGACAAGTTATTCTTTTTTTTAACTTTTATTTAATGAATATAAATTTCCAAAGTACAGCTTTTGAATTACAATGGCTTTCCCCCACACACACAATTTCCCTCCCACCCGCAACCCTCCCCTCTCCTGATCCCTCTCCCCTTCCATTCACATCAAGATTCATTTTAGATTCTCTTTATATACAGAAGATCAATTTAGCATATATTAATTGAATATTTCAACAGTTTGCACCCACACAGAAACACAAAGTGTAAAATAATGTTTCAGTACTAGTTATAGCATTAAATCACAATGTACAACACATTAATGACAGAGATCCTACATGAGGAGTAAGTGCACAGTGACTCCTGTTGTTGACTTAACAAATTGACACTCTTGTTTACGGCATCAGTAATCACTCTAGGCTCTTGTCATAAGTTGCCAAGGCTATGGAGGCCTTCTGAGTTCGCCGACTCTGATCTTATTTAGACAAGGTCATAGTCAAAGTGGAAGTTCTCTCCTCCCTTCAGAGAAAGGTACCTCCTTCTTTGATGACCTGTTCTTTCCACTGGGATCTCACTCGTGGAAATCTTTCATTTAGGTCTTTTTTTTTTTTCACCAGAGTGTCTTGGCTTTCCATGCCTAAAATACTCTCATGGGCTTTTCAGCCAGATCCGAATGCCTTAAGGGCTGATTCTGAGGCCAGAGTGCTGTTTAGGATATCTGCCATTCTGTGAGTCTGCTGTGTATCCTGATTCTCGTGTTGGATTGTTCTCTCCCTTTTTTATTCTATCAGTTAGTATTTGCAGACACTAGTCTTGTTTATGTGATCCCTTTGACTCTTAGTCCTATCATTATGATCAATTGTGAACAGAAATTGATCACTTGGACTAGTGAGATGGCATTGGTACATGCCACCTTGGTGGGATTGAATTGGAATCCCCTGGCAAGCTTCTAACTCTACCATTTGGGGCAAGTCCGATTGAGCATATCCCAAATTGTACATCTCCTCCCTCTCTTATTCCCACTCTTATATTTAACAGGGGTCACTTTTCAGTTAAATTTCAACACTTAAGAATAATTGTGTATTAATTACAGAGTTCAACCAATAGTATTAAGTATAACAAAAAAAATACTAAAAGGGATAAAGTATTAAGTTGTTCATCAACAGTCAGGACAAGGGCCGATCAAGTCACTGTTTCTTGTAGTGTCCATTTCACTTCAACAGGTTTCCTTTTTGGTACTCTGTTAGTTGTCACCAATCAGGGAGAACATATGATATTTGCAAACTATGCAACAGATAAAGGATTAATAACCAGAATCTACAAAGATATCAAGAAACTCCACAACAACAAAACAAGCAACCCACTTAAGAGATGGGCCAAGGACCTCAATAGACATTTTTCAAAAGAGGAAATCCAAATGGCCAACAGACACATGAAAAAATGTTCAGGATCACTAGCAATCAGGGAAATGCAAGTCAAAACCACAATGAGGCTTCACCTCACCCCGGTTAGAATGGCTCACATACAGAAATCTATCAACAACAGGTGCTGGCGAGGATGTGGGGGAGAGGGGACACTAACCTGCTGTTGGTGGGATTGCAAACTGGTAAAGCCACTACGGAAGTCAGTCTGGAGATTCCTCAGAAACCTGAATATAACCCTACCATACAACCCAGCCATACCACTCCTTGGAATTTACCCAAAGGAAATTAAATTGGCAAACAAAAAAGCTGTCTGCACCTTAATGTTTATTGCAGCTCAATTCACAATAGCTAAGACCTGGAATCAACCCAAATGCTCATCAACAGTAGACTGGATAAAGAAATTATGGGACATGTACTCTATAGAATACTATACAACAGTAAAAAAAAAAAATGAAATATGGTCATTTGCAACAAAATGGAGGAATCTGGAACACAGCATGCTGAGTGAAATAAGCCAGTCCCAAAGGGACAAATATCATATGTTCTCCCTGACAAGTTATTCTTAAATGTCCCCTAAACTTTGTGCATATGTGCTTTAAAGCAATAAAACTGGGGGGGTAGGCAGGGAAGAACCCAATGAGGTGGTGGTGAAAGGCTTTTCAGGCCAGCGCCATGGCTCAATAGGCTAATCCTCTGACTGTGGCGCTGGCACACTGGGTTCTAGTCCCGGTCGGAGCACTGGATTTTGTCCGGTCACTCCTCTAATAAAATTTAAAAAAAGGCAATAAAACTGTATACATAGCAATCACAATTTTAACCATAAGGGTCTACACAGATTTCGTAACAATCACTAGGTTTTACTGCATCAGTGGTTAAACCAGTGATTTAGTTTCATTTTTCAGAATTCTTACATGTTTATTGCATTTTACATAATTTTTGGAGGAAATATAAAACCAATTCTAAAAGCAATTTGGTATAAACTGAGTTTTTTCATTCCAAGCTTGACTGTTCAGTACTGTGGATAAATTAATGCAAATTATCTATTAGGTAAATGGCTAATAAGCTTAACTTCCTTCTCTTGTAAAAAAGGAAAAATTACCCACCTTTGCCAAGAGTTGTAGAGGTATTCAATACTCAGACAGGGATTTGTCTAGACTGATTATAGACCATTATGAGAAAAATGAGACTCAGAAACAGAAAATAGGAGTGGGTGTTTAGCTTAGCAGTTAAGATACCAGTGTCACACATTGGAAAGCCTGCATTTGATTCCTGGCTCTGGCTCCTGACTGCAACTTCTCACCAATGCAAGCCCTAAGACTCATGGGTGATGGAGAAATAATTGGGGGTTCTTGTCACCATGATTGTGATTCTGGCTCCTGGCATTGGCCCTAGCCCAGGTCTAGCTGGTGCAGGCATTTGGGGAGTTAACCAGCAAATGAGAGCTTCTCTCTGTCTCTTTCTCTCAAGTTAAAAAATAAAAAGGGGCAAAAAAACAGGATGATGGATAACAAAAAAAAATCGTTGCTTGTACCAAGCAGCTAAGAAATGTATGACCAGAAAGCCCAACAACTAAACAAAGTAATTTGGCGATTCTGAATGCCAACTTGGTTAGGGAATAGGACTATATGTCTAAAATGCCCAGTAAATTCACTTAAAAAGTGAACACATGTTAGATTGAGCAAATGGCTGACATTGACAATGGTCAAGAATTAACAATCACCAAAATATTAATTTATTTACATCTTGAATACAAACTCACCTATGGAGATGTTATATTATTATGTTTCTATAAAGAGCTGCTCACTTTTGGTTGTTTTTTTTACAATTGAAAGACATAAATTCAATTTTCAAAAATCTTATTAAGACCCTACACCTACTGGAATTTATAAGTTCCATGAAAAGAAGAACAATTTCTAACTTGTTCTCTTGTGTACTTCCAATGTCTAGCACTTAACAGCATCCAGTATATTGGTAAACTGTGTAAATATCAATGAAATCGTGAATATGAAACTGCAATTCACCTGAAAGCAAATTTGTGGAAATAGAGAACTTAATATGTGAAGAAATTTTGCAAACATTCAGGTAGTCCACAAAAGTTATGAACAGTCATAGCTCTTCAGGCAATGTTTAGTAATCATTTCTGAGTAATCACATACCTCAAACTTTAAGACTCATCCAGATGGAAAATTCATAGACTCTCTTCCCATAAACGTTGACAGAACACCTCCCATCCCCCTCCACGTGCACAGGTTAGGAGAGGAAGAAACTTCCTGTCACCTTCTCATGGTCCCTACAAAGTACACATCCTTTACCTTGAAATAAAAACACCAGTGTTGATCCTTAGAACATTTTGCTTCATCAATCTCATATATCAAACTTCTGACTCTCTCTGACATTCGGTGAGGATTTGTGTAAATAGTAGCTGCCAATTTTTCTTCTTTATTGCTGAAAACATTGTGGATGATGTCCGTATTTCAAAATGAATGATTGATCTTTTACCCTGTCACTGAATACTTAATACTCTTGATCCTATAAGCCATAGAGTTTTACCTCAAAACACAACGTCAGCACTCACTCCATGGCAACTGGAGGGCCTAGTCTTGATTCTAAAATCTTTAACTTTGCTTCCTGTTACCACAGACTCCCATCCTTCCCTGTTACTCCACATATAAATAAATCTTAAAGGAATTAGCTAGTAATTGCATTTTATACCCTATTAAAGATAAATACTGTGTTGTTACTACACAACGATGATGGACAATATTTACAAGTTGAAAGAAAGTTGGTCCAATGAGGCCAAACTTTCAAACTGAGAAATAAAATAAGTGGAAGTATATATTCCTATAACTTTTAAAGCCAACAATCATAATTATTTCTGCCTCTAAAAGGGTATTCTGAAAATGTAGACTCACCATTTGGTTAAGTTTTGCTCATCAACTGAATTATTTAAAAGAAATTTGAGGCCGGTGCCACGGCTCACTAGGCTAATCCTCCACCTGTGGCGCCGGCACTCTGGGTTCTAGTCCCGGTCGGGGCGCCGGATTCTGTCCCGGTTGCCCCTCTTCCAGGCCAGCTCTCTGCTATGGCCAGGGAGTGCAATGGAGGATGGCCCAAGTGCTTGGGCCCTGCACCTACATGGGAGACCAGGAGAAGCACCTGGCTCCTGCCATCGGATCAGCGCAGCTCTAATGCAGCGCCGACCACAGCACGCCGGCCGCAGCGGCCATTAGGGGGTGAACCAACGGCAAAGAAGACCTTTCTCTCTGTCTCTCTCTCTGTCCACTCTGCCTGTCCAAAAAAAAAAAAAAAAAAAAAGAAAAAAAAAGAAAAGAAATTTGAGCATGATTCCATTTTATTACAAGAAGCAAAAAAAAAAAAAAAACCACAGATCTTTAGAATTATCATATATGAAATTAAGAATCTATTAACTTTGCTTCCTGTTACCACAGACTCCCATCCAACATGTTACTGTATCATTGTTGAATAGATATGACACACAAATAAAGATCATTACTGCCACATAAGCAACTGTGGTTTAAAATAGGGTTACAGCAAGCACACTTGACACTAAGAGTCTTCCCTATATCCTGTTCTCCTTTAAAATCACTACCCTGGCCTTGGGGGTGGGGGTAGGGGGGTGAAGGGTCAGAGTTGCAACTCAATCCATGCCATTACTCATGGAATCCTCAGTCAATGGATTAACCTACTGAGGTCTCAGCTTTCTCACTTGAAACATGAGATAAGATGAGTGATTGTTCAAATGTTTTATTAATCAATAGAGCAGCCTGCATTTTTTCCAAAGGAAATCTTGTTAAGAATCCTAACAAAAATCTAAACTGCATCAGCTCTGAGAAAAACAAGATGAAGACTTCACCTCCTTATTCTCAGACCAAGCATGTCCCAACTCTGGGAAAGAGTTGCAAAACCATCCACACAGGGAGACATTCTGGATCTTTCCCAACAATTCTGGCAGACCCTTGGGTGGACTGGTGAGCAACGATGAAACCAGGGCAAATCTTTTATGCTGAGCACCCATCTTAGATCATGCAAAAAATAACACATTTTTCATGGTTCTAAGTCTGAAAGTGGGATGGGTGATTTCTCCAGGAATGGTCTTGAGAGAGTTTGTCCCCATGCTCCTTGGTATTATGTTGATTCTCTCAGAAAGGGTAACCCGAGGGGCAGGCCTTTAGCTTAGCAGTTAAGACACTCACATCAGAATGCCTGGGTTTGATAGCCAGCTCTAGCTTGACTCCAGCTTCCTACTAATGTGGACCCTGGGAGGCAGCCATGCAGGCTCAAGCAGCTGGGTCCCTGTCACCTACATATGAGACCTGGATTAAGTTCCCAGATTACAGATTTCACCCAGCCCAGTCCTGGCCATTGTGACTCTTTGCGTAGTGAATCAGGAGATGGGAGCTCTCTTTCTCTGTCCCCTCTCTCTCCCTGCCTCTCTGCCACTCAAATAAATAATAATTTTAAAGGTAAAACTTAAGCACAATAACAATTTAAAGAGTTTACTTGAGCAAGCAACAATTAATGAAGTGGTTCAGGAACTCCAATGAGGGAATACAAGAGGGGGGCTTAGAAATAAAGCAAAGAGGACATCTGATTGGTTGCAGTTATATAATTGTATTATTTGATCTAGCCCATAGGAAAGTCCCTAGTTACATGATAATAAATTTGTTGGCCACTTCTAATTGGTTCCGCTTAACTTCTATTTTTCTTTAATGGAAGCATTTACAAGAAATAGTTCATAAGGTTTATGGTTGACCAAATCAAGCAAGTTCTGGTCACTTATGAAGGCTAACTAGTTTCCATTTCATCTCCTGCATTACTCCTTGAATGGTATTTCTGACTCCCTCCCTGCCCTGCATCTCCACTTACTGCACTCCTCTAAAGTCAGACACACACGCTCCAATCCAATTCCCTACTTGGCCTCCTCCCTGTCCTCCACCAAGTGGCCCCAGACACCTGCAGCTTGGCCAGAGATCCTCTCCCTCTGTGACCACCAGAGCAGGGAACTCTGATTCAGGAAATCCAGGTTCTCATTACTGGGAAACTCAGACTGCAAAACAACAACAGGAGAACCCAACAAATGAGTATATAAGCCCTTTGCAACCCAAAATCTCTGAGTCTGTTCCAGGGTTCCCGCTCAGTTAAAATATGCCAGAGCTATGCCATTTCTGTCACCCATATTCCAGCACCCTGTGCAAATGACACCTAATTTTCCTCACTCTCAATTCCTAAGACAAAGTGAGAAAATGCTTTCAAAACTAGTTCTAAATTTGGTTCATTTTAACATTTTGGAAATAAGAGAGAACTCTCACTTTCCTGTTTCTAGAATTTAATTCAGAATTTACAAAGGAATTCCCACTAAATTATTGCAGTTAAAAAAAGACTCTAGGGCCGGCACTGTGGTGTAGTGGGTAAGGCCACTGCCTGCATTGCCAGCATCCCATCTGGGCTCCAGTTCGAGTCCCGGCTGCACCACTTCCGGTCCAACTCTCTGCTGATGACCTGGGAAAGCAGTGGAAGGACCACCCAGGTCCTTGGGCCCTGGCAGCTGTGTAGGGGGCCCAGAAGAAGCTCCTGGCTCCTGGCTTCAGATTGGTGCAACTCTGGCCATTGCAGCCATCTGGGGAGTGAGCCAGTGGATGGAGGATCTCTCTCTCTCTCTCCCTCTCTGCCTCTATCTCTCTGTAATTCTGCCTTTCAAATAAATAAATCTTTAAAAAAAAAAAACTATCAGCCCACAAAGTGCCCACAAATTCTTTAGCACCCAAAACCCAATATGTGGCTGGTGCCACAGGGATCACTAATATTCTCCCATCCTGGGATTCACAAGTCAACAACTGTCAGACAGCTAACAGCAAGCTCCTTCAGACTCAAGGAGCTGCAATTCTTAGTAGTTTTTCTGCCCAGTGCCTAAATGCCTGCCTGTCCCTGCAATGTCCTAGGTATCCAGACATCTGTCTTAGAACGCTGTATTTTAAGACTGAAAAGACAACCGGTGCATTTCAGGGGTCTCCCAGGAGATCTGCACCCAGCCCCTTTCAGTGGCCTTGGTCCCTCCTGCCTGACATTTCCTCTTCCTTCAAAACCATATCCTGGGTCTTACCAACTTATCCCTTGAAGGATGCCAGACAAAATAGCATTAAACTGTACTTCTCAGACTCTCTAGTCCAATGAGTTTAGTTGGCAGCCTTGTAGTTCGTAAACAAAAGGTTGGGAGGCAGCCATTGTGTTTGCTGGGATGATGAAATAACAGGCTTTCACTAACTTCCCCTTGCTAAAGTGCTAGCTCACCGCAGGCGGCGCCCCATGGGAATAGAGAAAGGGATTGCTTGTCAATAATACATGAGCACAGGAAAGTCCTGAAAATATGTGCTTCAGGCTCTTTGAGAAAGGGGAGAGGGAGCAGGAACGCTTAGTCCCTGGGGGACATGTGTCAGATGAAACAGCTTTCTGGGGGCCCCGACGCTGCTAACAATTTTCATTACCCAAACTGAAGTTTCTCCTGCCAAAACTTCCACCTTCTAGATGGATTGTATACTTAGAAATCCTGAAACAGGAAGAGGAGCACTTTCTGTAAAGAGAATGGAAGCTAAAGAATAAAATGAAACAAGAACACTTATCGTGTGTGTGTGTGTGTGTGTGTGTGTGGCATGTGCATGAGGGTGAGTAATGTAAGTGTATGTCTGTTGTGTATGTGTGTAGTTAGTATTCATGGATGTGATCTGTGGGTTTGTGTGAGTGTGGGGGGCAGTGGAAGTGAGCATGTGGGTGGGGGGAGTGTATGTATATATATGTGTAAGGGTATGGGTGTGTTTTAGGCCATCTTTATTTTTACCCTTTTCATTCTTCAACATTTATATGTCACAAATTGCCTCCACAGCACCAGTAATAATTCCAAGGCAACATTTTTTTCTGCAAAACTTAGTTCCTAATCTTTTCATCTCACTGGTGAGCTACAACATAATTCCCACATCAGTTTTCCAATCTGTCAATGAGTAAATGCTTCTATAGAACACTTTTTTACAGACCCCTACATTTAAACCTTGCATCAATTCTAACTTTTAAATTAAACACCTCGGGTATTTGCACTCTGTTCCTACTGTAGTAATATTTGCAAGTACAATTCAAACTTCCCTTGGATGCAAAAGATGCTAATTATGAGCACTAATATTTTTCATGCAGTAATACAGTCAACTCCTGATGGACTAATAAGACATGGAAAACATGGAAGATGGCGAGCTCCCTGCAAGATGGTCCCTGGTTTCTTCCACCAGATCTGGCACCAGCTTTCCCTGTTATTGGGCTCTGCTCACTGACAGCCTGGATGAATTCTAACCTGTTTTTGTAGCCAATCCATCAGCACTCCCACACCATTCCTCTGGGTGATACTTCTTTTATTTTTATTTATTTTACCCTATTTCTGCCCTCTCCTCGAAGCCTCATTCCCTTCAGGTCTGTTCTTTTGGCTCTCCAGCTGGTCTGATAACTGAACATTTCACTACCATGAGATAATAATGTCTCCACTTCTCATTTGTTCACTTTTTTAATTTTGTAAGGTTCTTTTTATAAATCCTAGCTCATTTTGCTCTGGGAAATATTTTCTCCCCCTCTCTTGATATCTCTCAATGTTAAGGTTTGGCGCCACTCTGAAAACGGGAAATTGTCCCCAGAACTGTGCTCCAGATGATCCAGGTTCAGTGGTAATTTCTAGAAAGGAAATAAGTAATTGACAGTTGGATAAATTATAGCTGGAGGCTCTTTTGTTAAAAATATACTAACTCCAAAAATATGAAGTAGTCCTACTAGGGACAAACTAGATTTTTTTTTCTGTGCAAATGAAAGCCTAATATGAAATACAAGAGTAGATTCAGTTACAGAAAACTGATCTGGACTCCGAGCTTATGACCCTTGATTAAAGAGTGATGTGCAGAGTCCATTCCCATTGGCCTCAACTTACTTCAGGACCAGACTGTCAGGATGAACCCAGTTAAGTAGAAGCAGCTTGCACTTCTAGTTCTTTAAATGGGTATGGCTGGGGTACTCTGTTTCACCTTCTGCAACCCTCAAATCACCACAGTTGTACTTGACATCAGTTTGATGAAAAGTAGGCCAAAATGCCAAGTTTTCATTTGCCTACTCAAATGTCCAACTACCTTGCTAGGAAAATGTTGGTTGAAATTAGATTTGAATTGAATTTTAGAGCAGGGGAGAGAGAGGCACCTCTATAAGCTGGTCATTCATTTCTACATTTCAGCTCCTTCAAATTCTAAACAGATAAAAGAATATGTGGTCCTGCTTCCCTGGAGTATTACTAAGCATGCCTAGGAAATAAGGTGAACCACTGGAGAAAAGGGCTATCCTGTGATCATCATTTCAAAGAGTTCATTTCCCACTTCCTTTAATGAACACCACCACCCCTACCTTTTTTCTCTGCTCACAAGTCCATCACTTAAGTAATTCATTCTTCCATGGAAAGTGAACATGTTCTGGTTCCTAGATGCAGAGAAACATTCACCATAGGTATGTGCAAGCACAGCTGTATGGAGTTAGCCATGGCTTCACCTGCTGGAGCCAAATGGTACACAGTTAATGCAACCCGGAATGACTAGGGCAATGGTATGGGTTTGATTAAGATGGAAAACACACAAACTTTTTCAATTCAACTGTCAAAAGAAATTCAATATTTCGCTCCACCACGAAAGATAATGCTGTTTTATCAAGGAAAATCTGTAGTTCACCTCACTTATGACCAAATCTCAAGGCAAAGCTGAGTGATTCAGCCTTTAGAAAGTACACAGGAAGCTGGTCGCAACAGCATCAATCAATGGAAAGACGTCAGGCGTTGAATGAGATTTTGGAAGCCAAAAACCTTAAATATGGCTCTGAAAAATACGAATTTCAATACAATCCACACCATGGAAACATCTTGGATGAACATTTAAAAGAATCGTGGCAGGTGCTACACAGAGTTTATGGCATGACAAAGATCTGAAACCAAGTTTTTTTAAGATTGATTGATTGATTGATTTGACAGGTAGAATTACAGACAGTGAGAGAGAGACAGAGAAAAAGTCCTCCATCCAATGGTTCACCCCTCAAATGGCCGCCACAACCAGAGCTATGCCAATCCAAAGCCAGGAGCCAGGTGCCTCCTGCTGGTCTCCCACTTCAGTGCAGGGACCCAAGCACTTGGGCCATCCTCCACTGCCTTCCCAGGTCACAGCAGAGAGCTGGACTGAAAGAGGAGCAACTGGGACTAGAACCCGGTGCCCATATGGGATGCCAGCACCACAAGCAGAGGATTAACCTAGTGCACCACAGCGCCAGCCCCAACCAAGAGCGTTTTGAGCCACAAACTGATTGCTCCATCCAACTTTGATTATCTCCTATATTAATGTCATAGTGGTGCAAAAAGTGGGTATCACTTCTAACACAACAGAAACTTACTGGTGCCTAGTTCTGGAGGATGGAAGTCCAAGATCAAGGGGTTAGCAGAGGTGGCTCATTCTGAGGGCTGTGAGACAGTAAGCTCCATGCCCCTCTCCTGATATTAGGGGCGCTGGCAACCTTTGGCAGCCTTTGGCTTGTGGAACCATGACCCTGACCTCTGCCTTCCTCTTGTGCCGTGTTCTCTCAGTGCGCCCATGCCTGTGATCAAATTGCCTGTTTTGATAAGGACACCAATCACACAGGACTAGAGCCCACCCTCAGGACTTCAATCCAGCTAATCTTAAATATCCTGTTTCACATAAGGTCACATTCTGAAGTACTGCAGGTGAGAGCTTCAACGTGTGAATTTGAAAAGGATATCAGCCGGCGCCGCAGCTCAATAGGCTAATCCTCCGCCTGTGGCGCTGGCACGGCAGGTTCTAATCCCGGTAGGGGTGCTGGATTCTGTCCCGGTTGCCCCTCTTGCAGGCCAGCTCTCTGCTATGGCCCGGGAGTGCAGTGGAGGATGGCCCAAGTCCTTGGGCCCTGCACCTGCATGGGAGACCAGGAGAAGCACCTGGCTCCTGGCTTCGGATCAGCGCAATGCGCCGGCCGCAGCACGCCGGCCACAGCGGCCATTGGAGGGTGAACCAACGGCAAAGGAAGACCTTTCTCTCTGTTCTCTCTCACTGTCCACTCTGCCTGTCAAAAAAAAAAAAAAAAGAAAGAAAGAAAAGAAAAGGATATCAGTGAACCTCTAACATCCACCCTATAGATCAGTGGAAGGTCTGAGGGAGGGGACAATGATGCAAATTAAGGTAGGAACTGTTCCTCACCTGGCCAGTGAGTTTGTCAAGGGAAACCCAACTAAAACTGCGTCATGTCAACATGTTGTGAGAAGAGGTTTTTCATACCCTAACATTGGATTAAAATAGTTGACTTTATTATATTCCGTATTTAAAATTCAGCTTCACTTCTTCTAAAGATGAAAATGCATTCAAAAAGATGTGTAAATTTCTTTCCACCTATCCCTGCCTAGTCAATACTGTTTTGTGTTTTGGGAAAAAAGATGCAGGAGAGTCAACAGGACATTCAGACACATCCTCTTCCCTCAGGCAGAGATGAAGAGAGAACTTCATTCAGGATTTCCTTCACAACACAATGTAGAGGGCCATGGAGAGCAAAGTCTTTAGATTACAAACATTAAAAAGGGTTTTTGAATTCCAAATAAGCAGTAGGTGGAGTTTATCCTTCATCCTCACTTGAGTATGAAGTGGACTCCATGAGTCACTTCCAAAGAATGAGAATAACTCTACAGTGCAGAAGGTGAACAAGATCTTAACCCAAGGATCAAGGTTAACCTCACCAGTGTGCGTCATGTGGATATCACATAACCTCTCATGTTGTGATGAGAATGGCATTTTTCTTCTGTGTTACTCTGCCCTAGAATCCATAACCCCAGCCCAGTTATGGGAAAAACATCAAACAGACTTAAATTGAGTAATTGTTAAAAAAAAAAAAGACCTGAGAACTCTCAAAACTGTCAAAAAAAAAAGACAATGAAAAACAAGACTGAGGAACTGTCACAGAGCAGAGGAGGCTAAGGGAACATGGCTCCTAAATGCAATGTGGTGTCCTGCACGTGATCCTGGAGGGAGCAGAAGCAGACTGCTCACACAAAAACTAGTGAAATCTACATATGGGCTAGAGTTTTATACAAGCAGTGCACAGTATTGATTTCTTGGTTTTAACAAATGTACCACAGTAATGTAAAGTTGACAACAGGAAAAGAACTGTAACTGTACCTCTGTACAACTCATTGTAACTTTTCTGCTAACCTCAAATTATTCCAAGATAAAAAGTTCATTACATGCATACATATATTATAGAAATAGAGAGAGAGGTGTATGTATGCATGCGTGATATGTGTCATTAGGAAGCAGAGAATGATGTCTTATATACTACATTTATTAAGTCTAAATACAAACTCACATTTAAAATTCTATGTATAATACAGAGCCTGAAGTATCATACTTTACATTTGAGCAAAACAGTAATGAAATGCTACTATTTGCTTAGCTTAAGACTTAAAAGATTTCCTGTGTTCCGGAATGTCAAAGGGTCATGGACCATGTCAGACAGACTTATTCATGACACAAAATATACTGGAGCTCTCTGATCATAAAACCAAAGCTGTGAGTTTGAGATAATTCAAAAGATATCTTTTATCACATGTCAGTGTTGCCCTTCATGAACTAAACAAAAATATCAAAGTGGGTTTTAAAATGCAATTTTCTGCCCCACCTTCTAAGAGAATCTCAATTTAATGATGTGATTAAAGTTAGCTTTGGGAGTAGGGGAGAGCGTATTAGAGGGTTTGGATGTGCTTTCCCCTGAATCTTGAGCACTCAATTTTCTCACAGTTATTCACATGTTAAACCTCTGGTTGTTTGGATTCAGTGGAACATTTTGTTTACATATATATAAAGAACACTAAGTAAAAATAATTTGTTTCCACGTTCATGGAATTTTAAAAAGAAAGCAGACATCCACTTTAAAGTCACTACATAATAACTAACAAAAGCATTTGCTTTGAACAGTGGAAAAAGTTCTTATGTTGGAGAAATACAGAGAATAGACAGTCCTTCTATGGATAATCTACCCTATTGCCTGTACAATGCAACAAACTCTAAAGACCATTTTAAGCTGATTTCTATGGCACCCTAGTCCTTCCTAACCCCACTGTTCTGTTGCCTATTTGGGGCCTTAAATCTGGCTATGATATCCAAGTCAGCATCTATACCTTAAAAAAAGTAGAAAGAAAATCTTTTTTACCCTTTCCAATGTCAGTTAGCTTAGGTCACTGACCAAGACACTTCTGACTCAGAACTCAAGTAATGCAAGTTATGGCTGTAAACGTTCCACCTCCTTCCCAATTAATATAATTTGTACACACTTCAAATTCCATTTGGGGTCTTCCATGTTCCTTCCTCTGAAATAGTCATATCATTTTGGAGCAAATATCTGATTGCAAGATCCTATCCCTAGCTCTCACGCACAGGATTTCTTGGGGATACTTCTGTACATGCTCCTAATATCTGTTCATGCCACCAGGACTTGCAAACATCAAAGAGTATAGTTAAAGGTCTTTTGTCTCTCCTGCCAACTGCCCAACAATTGTTTGTTGAGTTCTTTATGTGTTTGAGGTTCTACCAACATATAAATGCTACTGAATCATGGAAAAAAAAGTGTCTAACTTCTATTTTCAAAGAATTGTGTTTCTATGAAAATACAAATTTTCCATTAGCTGTGATAGGAAGAATAATAATACTCCTTCCTCAAAGATGTCCCTTGTCTTGACCCTTAGAAATAGTACATATTTTAGGTTATCAGGCAAAGGGGAGTTCCATTGCAGATGAAACTAAGGTTATCTTGAATTATCCAAATGGGCCCAGTGTGATCATAGGGGTCCTTAAGTGGGGAAGAGGGAGATGGAAGGGTCAGAAGCAGAGAGATGGCAGCATAGGAAATACTCACTTGGCCATGATTTGCTTTGAAGATTGAAGGAAGGGCCATGAGCCCAGGAATGCAGAAACTTCTCCCTCAGAGTCTCTAAGAGAAACACAGTACCTTGATCTTAGCACAGTGAGACCCATTCCAAATGTCTGACTCCCAAAACTGTGGTCATACATTTGTGCTATTTTCAAGCCATGAAATGTAGAGTAATTTATTATAGAAGCAACCAAAAACTGATAAAGGCACTAATTATAATCACATTTAAAGTTCTAGTCAATTCACCCAATTACCTCTCTCTTCTAGAACTGTCTCTATTTTCACTTTGACACTTCTTGACACTTTTCCTAGGTGCTTAAAATTTTTCATAATTTTTTAACAGGCAGAGTTAGACAGTGAGAGAGAGAGACAGAGAGAAAGGTCTTCCTTCCATTGGTTCACCCCCCCCAAATGGCTGCTATGGCTGGCGCACTACACTAATCTGAAGCCAGGAGCCAGGTGCTTCCTCCTGGTCTCCCATGTGGGTGCAGGGCCCAAGCACTTGGGCCATCCTCCACTGCCTTTCCGGGCCACAGCAGAGAGCTGGACTGGAAGAGGAGCAACCAGGACAGAATCCAGCATCCCAACCGGGACTAGAACCTAGGATGCCGGTGCTGAAGGCAGAAGATTAGCCTAGTGAGCCGCGGCACCGGCCTAATTTTTCATAAATTTGTCAGAGCCTTTGTTACCTGTTTATATTTAGTCACATAATCTGGTAATATAAGACTTTGTGTGACTCTGTTTGTCTACCAGTCCTCTCTCCTGACTAGCAATACTGACTTCTAGTTCTACACACTTAGAGGTAGCACTAGAAGTATGCTCTGTGTAGTACAGGTGTTCATCCACATTTGTGGAGACTATCTGCACAAATGGCCACTAACAATCTCCCTCAACAATGCATATGCAAGCTGGATTTGCCACGGTTCTCCAGGGAATCAGAACCAATAAGATAGATAAAAGTTACTGTTTATTGTAAGGAGTCAGCACACACGACCACAGAGGCTATCCAGCCCCAGGATCTTCAGGTGGCTGTCAGGAGAACCAGGGGGGTCACTGTGAGGCTCCACTCCCAGCCTGAAGGTCTGAGGAGCAGGAGGACCAATGATGTAAGTTCTAGTCCAAAGACAGAGGTTAGAAAAGATCAATGTCCCAGCTCAAGTGATTAGGTAGGAGGATTTCCTGTTATTGTGCCTTTTTGTTCCATTTAGGCCTTACAGTGATTGGAGGAGTACCACCCACACTAGAGAGGATAATTCTTTTTACTCAGTCTACTGATTCAGATGTGAATCTCATCCAGAAACAACCTCACAGACATACCCAGAATCATGTTTATCCAAATATCTGGATATCCTGTGACTTAGTTGACACATAGAATTAACCATGATCAACGGAACAGAGTTCAAGCAATGCTGTATGACTTAAGGGAATCTGTATGTCCCATGGTTTGCACCATAAGAATCCAGAAGCCTTGTTATTCGGGTCAGTCTACAGAGATAATGTAGGGATGGAGAGAACAGTGAGCCCACAGTCACTGTGAACACTCCAGCTGAGGTACACAATGCCTTCTTGGTTGTTTCAGGCAGCTGAGCTCCCAACAGCATGCATTTAAATAAATAACTTAGCCAACCCTACATGAAGGAGAAGAACTAGTCCCAGAGCCCAGCCCACCAATATAAGCTTAGAAAAAAAAAAAAAACTAATTGTTGTCTTAAGCTGATAAATGTTAAGGTTCTGTCATCCAGTAATGGGTAACTAAAGCATCTTTCATATCAAGGTTTAGGCTTGAGTGTCAACTCCTACCTGGTAATGTGATCCAAACATATCCCACTAATTCTTTGGTGAACAATTCCATGGTTGGGTGCTGGGTGGCCTAGGCCGCTTTAGCAGCAATCACTCTGTAGGTTAGGTGTGGAAATGCCCAGAACAGGAGCAACAGAAAGCATCTGGCATCACTGTCTTGAATAACTGACCACCCCAACAGCTCCCCTTTCCCATTTTCTCTTCATGCTGTCAGACTGAACACGACACTCCTCTGGGGCTCTGCCAATAAGGACAAATTCCATCCCCACCATGGGCCTCATTTGCACATATTCTGGGCTGTTAACATCCTCTGCACTCTCTAATCAATGACAATGACCTGTGTGTCTTCTATAAAATATCAAAAATATATCCCTAATAAATGTATCTTCTCCATCCCATTCACAGAGTTCCTATGGATTTACTTCTATGAAAATTATTTAATGTCATTTCTGTAGAATTGATGTGAATGAGGAGTTACAAACATCTGTTCAGAACACCTTCTTGAACCAGGAATGAAAATATTTTCTAAGGGCCAGCGCTGTGGCTCACTAGGTTAATCCTCCGCCTGCGGCACCAGCATCCCATATGGGCACCAGGTTCTAGTCCCGGTTGCTCCTCTTCCAGTTCAGCTCTCTGCTATGGCCCGGGAAGGCAATGGAGGATGGCCCAAGTGCTTGGGCGCCTGCACCTGCGTGGGAGACCAGGAGGAAGCACCTGGCTCCTGGCTTCGGATCTGCGTAGCTCCAGCCGTAGCGGCCATTTGGGAGTGAACCAACAGAAGGAAGACCTTTCTCTCTGTTTCTCTCTCTCACTGTCTAACTTTATCTGTCAAATAAATAAAAAATTAGCTGCTCTTTAAAAAAAAAAGGAAAAGGAAAATATTTTCTAAAAATTTCAATTCTGATGAAGCCAATATCTATGCAGTTTGCTGATAGGATTACCAATTGATAAAGTGATTTCATCATATATGGGCATAAATAGCATACCCAGTGTACCTAAGTTCTGGACTCTCTGTAAATGAACTGGGAAGAAGACTTTGGCCTCTGAATCCTTTTCCCTGTTAGAAGCTCTTATCTGCTTTGCCAGTACAGATGGATTCAGAGCAAGTCTCTGACCAAGTGAAGCCAGGATAAAGAGAGCTCTCCAAGGTCTTTCCAATTTGAGTTAAAACCCTCATTAAGACAAAAAATCCAGACATTTAGGGTAAGGAGGATAGAAAAAAATCGAACAGCAATGAATGAGATGAGGTTGACTGCTGAGCCATGGAAAGAAATAAGGGAAAAAATCCCTGGTTCTAGCCATTCCCGTCCACTTTGCTTCCTGCTGCTACATTAGACAAGATAATGTGTTAAAGTCTCCCTTTATTTCCAGGTTAGTTCGTGTCTCTTGGAAACAAAGGGAATCTGAATAATATTTGCTTCAGGAATTATTAGAAGTAGTTGTATAGATTTTTTTTCCTACTACTTTCTCTGTTAGAATTTTCTTTTAAGAAAGCAGTCACAATCCTGGGGAAAAAATCATGTGCACAAAAATATACACATTGCAATGTTTTTCTCACTTGCAACAACAGAAATAGAAACAGTCTAAATACCAGTTACATGGAAATTTTCATAACTTGTAGCCTTAAGAATGTGATGTGTCCATTGCGTACGGTATATGTTTACCTTGTTTCAGCTTTTTTGTTGTTATAAACACAACTAATATTTATAATACCAGGTTTTTAAAAGTCAGGATAAACTGTGAAAACACCATGATTACAAATGTTCCAAAAAATATTCATTGGAAAAAAAGTCTAGAAGGAAATAAACCAAAATTACAGTGTGAATAATATATGCGAAGGCTTCTGGCCCCATTTTACATTTTTGTAGCAAGCAATCATTGGAAAATTGTTAGAAAATTAGTAGTTATCAATTACATAAGTGAAGAATATGGCCTTTTCTTCCTTTCTACACTCAGAAGAACAGGAAGTTGAGGGGGTGTGTTGGCCGTGTAACATTATAAATACTACAGTCTAATTTCTTGAATTCTTAACCACCGTTTAAAGATGCAAATCACAGGCAATTCACTGCTCTTTTGGTATTCAGTTAACCTACTTGTGCTTTGGAGAACTGAAATGCAAATTGAGATCATTACTGGACAAGGTTCATGTTATCCATGCCATTATTGTTTCTTAATCATGCAGTTAACCACCTAGGACGACCAGTTTAGCCATGTCCCATAATCATTCTGTTGAGGTAATTACATGTTCTCCAGTTTCACTTTTAAACAGCTTTTCAATAGAAGCAGAAATTCAACACCTTAAGCAAGTTATCTTTTGCCATATGTTTGGACAACGGAATAAAATCTTTGTCCACCAAATGTTAATAACTTCTAAAGTATTGAAAAACTATTAAAAATGTTTAATTATTAAATGCATCATGTACATCACTACATTTAAAAAAATAATCTCTCCCCAGTAATTAATACTTGTGACTCATTCCCCAGAACAGACTTATAAGGGAAAATGCAAGATAACTCTTCAGGAGATTCAAATTATTGCCCTAAAATTATTGTTAGCTATTAGAAGTTAATTGAGTATCAATTGATTATACAAAGGAGCAATTGCTGAATCTTCTCAAAGTGCAAAGATTAAATTAGCAAGTAGCTAGCTGCTCAGGTAGCACTTTCTTTTTCACTTCCACACCAATGTCTAAGTGTTCTACATATGACCTGGCTAATCAAATGAGTTAACACATGACTTTAGTGCTTATTATGTGCCACATGTGTGCTGGTGTTCCAGAGAGGAAAACAGTAGACTGGCTACCTGCCGAGGTGGAGCCGACTCTGCCCTCCTCTGCTCTATCCGTTGGCTCTCAGGCCCTCCCAATGCTCCACACACTGCTTTGCAATGTGGCACATTTTGTGGCTCCTACTTGTTTGTAGATCTGGCACCTGAGCCACACCTCTGACTTCTTTAGGAATCTTTCTTTATTCAGGACTAAAATAAGAAAACTTTTTCAGTCTTGGGCTGCTTGTAATTCCCCCAGAGCAAGGGTGCCCAGTCAAGCAGAGCAGAAAGTGACCAAAGACCGGACACCTTCTAAGGTGCTTTTCTATCAGCTCAATGTGACATCACCAAAAACTCCTGCATCCTTTTGTTAAAAATGAGTTTGTCCTCTCCCAGGGAAAAGGGTTGTGTTTAATCAGCTCCCCATCTATGTAAACTAGGTTAAGGGAGTAAAAGACTCAAAGTGAGAGTGAGCCAGGGAGGAGAAGCCATATCTATTAGCCAATTTTAGAAAAACTGATACTAAAATTTCTATCACTGTGTTTATCAGTGCATTGAGATTGTTTTAATTCAGAGATCAAATGTTCTGCAGATTGTGTTGTCTGTTATTCTGCCTATGAAGGTAATGGAAACTTGAGACACAAGCAGACATTTTTATCACTACAAGTAAAGATTGAAGCTTAGGGGCTGGCACTGTGGCTTAATAGGCTGAGCCTCTGCCTAAAGCACTGGCATCCCATGTAGGTGCTGGTTCAAGCCCCATCTGCCCCTATTCTGATCCAGCTTTCTGTTATGGCCCGGGAAAGCAGTAGCTGATGACCCAAGTGCTTGGGCCCCTGCACCTGCCTGGGAGACTCAGAAGAAGCTCCTGACTTCTGTCTTCAGATTAGCCCAACTCCAGCAATTGCAGCCATTTGGGGACTGAACCAGCAGATGGAAGACCTCAATCTCTCTCCCCCTCTCTTTCGAATTCTACCTCTCAAATAAAATCTTAAAAAAAAAAAAAATTGAACCTCAGAATAACACTAATGGAGACCAAACAGAGAGATATAATTCTACAAACAGTATCGGTTCGGCGCAGCACGAGCTGTGGCGGCCATTAGGGGAATGAACCAATGGAAGGAAGACCTTTCTGTCTCTCACTGTCTATAACTCTCTCTCTGTATGTCTCTCTCTCACTGTCTAACTCTGCCTGGTAAAAAAAAAATTTTTAAAAAAAGGGGGTAAGGATGGATGAAATCAGAATTAATCTAAATATGAAATTAAAATAAAGCCATCTGGAATGATGGTTACAGACCAGAACACAATTTTATAGTACCACAGCATAATGAAAATAAAGCAGGGGTTGGTGCTGTAGCATAGCTGGTAAAGCCACAGCCTGCAGTGCTGGCATCCCATATGAGCACCAGTTCAAGTCCTGGCTGCTCCACTTCTGGTCCAGCTCTCTGCTGTGGCCTGGGAAAGCAGTAGAAAATGGCTGAAGTCATTGGGCCCCTGCACCTGCATGGGAGACCTGGAGGAAGCTCCTGGCTCCTGGCTTTGGGTTGGCGCAGCTCCAGCCATTGCAACCATCTGGGGAGTAAACCAGCAAATGGAAGACCTCTCTCTCTCTGCTTCTGCCTCTCTGTAACTCTGCCTTTCAAATTCATAAATAAATCTAAAAACATAAAAATCAAGTGGCTATCAAAAATCAGGAGATGAGAGAGAAGCGAAGGAATAAATGAGAGTCCATTAATTCTGCCTAAAATGTAATGGTAGTGTTTCTAAAACAATGACATTTGCTTACTAATGTTATTCCAAATCTTATTTTCTTTTTTTTAAAGATTTTTATTTATTTACTTGAAAGAGTTACACAGAGAGAGAAGGAGAGGCAGAGAGAGAGAGAGAAGTTTCCCATCCGCTGGTTCACTCCCAATTGGCCGCAACGGCTGGAGCTGCTGCACCAATTCAAAGCCAGGAACCAGGAGCTTCTTCTGAGTCTCCCATGCAGGTGCAGGGGCCCAAGGACTTGGGCCATCTTCTACTGCTTTCCCAGGCCATAGCAGAGAGCTGGATTGGAAGTGGAGCAGCTGGGACTCCAACCGGTGTCCATATGGGATGCTGGCATTGCAGGTGGCAGCTCTACCCGCTATGCCACAGCACCGGCCCTTTATTTTCTTAAATTTAGAGGTAGCTTTATGCAAAAAATCATGAAGTGTTCATCTTAAGTTTAGCAATTCCTTCACTTTCTTTTTTAAGTGTTTTAAGTAAAGGCTAAAGTAACACTTTATTTTAAAAGTCATATAGAAAATAGTTTTATGTTCCATAACTAATCACGTGTCTTCCTTTATCTTCAGAAGTAGATGTCAAGCTAATAGTCATGAGTTATTGATGGCTATATTCTGAGCAGTCAGCTCGAAAGTTGGTCTTTACCTTTGTCTACAAGCTATGTGATTTGCATACATTGATTAGTGTGTACTTACGTAATTTTGTTGAACAAGTTTTTACAAAATTATAGCTATTGTTCTTGAGTAATTACACCTTCCTGTTATCTATGTATTTCTGACTCTCATTATATTTCCTTTGGTTACAAGTAAAACTGAGAATGAAGTACATACTCATTGTGCCGAGACAGAGCCAGGGCCACCACTCCTTATTCACATTGGTATTGCTCCCTACCACATTCCCAGTGCCAGAAATACAGTGGTTAGCAAAGAAGACAAAAATGCTACATTTACTGGAGTTTAAATTCTACTGAGGAAACAAGCACACAATGAAATAAGTAGTCGAGTGAAGTAACTACATACTATAACAAGGATTACAAGGGAATTAAACAAGGTAAAAACGCTGAGACTTGAAAAGCGGGCTGTGAGGTAATGGAGAGAGGAATGTCTCATCTTGCAAACAATTGGAAGGAAGCAGATTCTAGGCAGAAGGAACTGCATACTTAGAGGCTCCTGGATGGAAAAGACTCTTCTGAAAAAGAGGAAGAAGTGAGGGTTGGAGGGGGAGGGAGGCAAGCAGAGGTGGCATCTAGCTCTGCAAATGCAGGGTTTTGTTGGCGTGATGAGAACTTTGGTTTTTATGCCAAGTGAAATGGAGAGTAACGGATGGCTCCTGAGCCAGATGGCAACTTTGCATGATTTCTCTCTCAAAAAACACAGAGCATTTTGGCTGCTGTGTGGAGTTTGAGGGGAGGGACGAGAAGGCAGTTGCTGCAGGAGATTAGAACTGTCTGTTGCCATCCATCCCACTGTCCACGTTAGATTGCATGACTCAAGGAGAGAATACCAGGCATTCAGCCATGCATGTGACATCTGGAACCTAAAGGAAAATTTAAGCAAAAGATAAAATCTTAGGCATTGTTGACATAAGATTGGTTTGCATGAACACTATAGAAATAATCATAAAAGAAAGTGGAGAGAAAGAAGAGGCTCCAGGGCTGGTAAGTCGGGGGCAGAGAAGGAAGAGAGTGACTTTGTAAGGGGAAGACACTCGGAAGGGAGACAATCTGGAGAAGGAGTCAGAGGCTGGGCCTGAAGACGGCCTCAACGGTTCAGCAACTAAACAGTACTGACTTGACTCAGCTGTATGTGATTTTTCATTTAAAAGAACTGCCAAGAGCAGTCCCGAGGAAGCATAAGCAAAGGATTCAAGTTGCAATGTTTGTTAACAGTAAGAAAGTAAAGTTAAAGCCATGGAAACATGGCCTCTACCAGACAATAGCTCACTTTGCTCATGTAACATGACAGCTGGAGGTAGCTATTCTAGAACCCACACTGATGAATCTACAGTGTCTTCACTGAAACTATGCAAGTGATTCTCAAAAGTTCACAGAAAATAGGTATGAGAGGGGAAAAAACCGCATGATTTCAAAAAAAAGTTTGCTCCAAAACATCTTTTAATTCAGTTTTTATATAAGCTTTTTGAAATACCCCCATACATTAATATCTCACTCTTCTCGCCTTCCTGGCACTTCAGTTTTACCATAGGAATTCAATCCTCAAGTATGCCTCGTGGTCATACAATGGCTGCTAGTTTCAGCCATCACTTTCTGCATTCCAGTTAGGAAAAATGCAAAATAAAGGAGAGGCCAAATAGCAGCTACCAGCTAAGTACTCATTTTTTTTAACCAAGAAGCAGCACTAAAGATTTGCACTGTATCTCATTAGCCTCGTCTTTTGAACAGAATACCAGAACATGTACTCAGCACTCTTAACAGAACCAGGGACCTAGAGAGGAAGAGAATTTTGTTGCAGAAAATTAGCCATCTCTGCTGCAGCCTGTTTGCAGAATGGTGGTGTAATGATTTCACAGGAAGACAGGAACTGCTTTGGGGTCAGTGTGGTCAGGAAGCAGAACAGTGTCTTTTTTTCACATTTTTTTAAAACTTTTATTTAGCCGGCACCGCGGCTCAATAGGCTAATCCTCCGCCTGTGGCACTGGCACACAAGGTTCTAGTCCCAGTCAGGGTACTGGATTCTGTCCCGGTTTCTCCTCTTCCAGGCCAGCTCTCTGCTGTGGCCCGGAAAGGCAGTGGAGGATGGCCCAAGTGCTTGGGCTCCTGCATCCACATGGGAGACCAGGGAAGCACCTGGCTCCTGACTTCAGATCAGCGTAGTGCGCCAGCCGCAGCAGCCATTGGGGGGTGAACCAACGGAAAAGAAAGACCTTTCTCTCTGTCTCTCTCTCTCACTGTCCACTCTGCTTGTCAAAAAAAAAAAAAAAAAAAAAAAAACCTTTTACTTAATAAATATAAATTTTCAAAGTACAACTTTTGAATTATAGCGGCTTTCCCCTATAACCTTCCTCCCACCCACAACCACCATCTCCCACTCCCTCTCCCATCCCATTCTTCATCACGATTCATTTTCAATTATCTTTTTATACAGAAGATCAACTTAGTATATACTAAGTAAAGATTTCAACAGACTGCACCCACAAAGACACACAAAGTATAGAGTACTGTTTGGATAGTAGTTTTACCATTAATTCACATAGTACAACACATAAGGACAGAGGTCCTACATGGGGAGCAGGTGTACAGTGACTCCCATTGTTGATTTAACAGTTGACATTCTTTTTTATGACATCAGTAATCGCCCATCGCCCAAGGCTCTTGTCATGAGCTGTCAAAGCTATGGAAGCCTCTTGAGTTCGCCAACTCCAATATTATTTAGACAAGGCCATATTCGAAGTGGAAGTTCTCTCCTCCCTTCAGAGAAAGGTACCTCCTTCTTTGATGGCCCATTCTTTCCGCTGGGATCTCACTCACAGAGATCTTTCATTTAGGTTTTTTTTGTTTTGTTTTTTTGTTTTGTTTTGTTTTGTTTTGCCAGTGTCTTGGCTTTCCATGCCTGAAATACTCTCATGGGCTTTTTTAGCCAGATCCGAATGCCTTAAGGGCTGATTCTGAGACTAGAGATTTTTTTTCACATATTTTTAATGAATATTTTTCTCTTCTTGCTCTAGATCAATGGCATTTTTTTGAGGTCAGTCCAGTGTAGAACAAGAGGTGAGTTTGAGTGGGGAATAGATGTTTCTGAGGCCAAAGCGCCTTTGAACTAGCAAAAGCTTGGAGCTAGAGAGAAAAGGTATTGTTCTCAAACTAAGTTGAAGACAGAAGTAGGCAGCCACAGCTCTCAGTGGGATAGTGGGATAGGGAAGATTGAGGGATACCTCTTAATACCAGGGAAGGGATTATTAACATTGCCCATCCCTTTGGGTTTATCGTTTCCTTAGGCTTCGCTTTTGATGTATTTAAGATCCTGGAAAGAGGAGACAAATCACAAAGAGTTGACTGTCCATGCAGGTGGAGGAAAACGAGGCATGGTTACCATCCAGGCTAATGACAGTGAGGGGTATGACACAGAAGTCCCCAATATTTCTTTAGGAATTTCAAGACAGAAATCTTAGGGGAGGCAGCTTCACAGAATGCCTCACCCATCATGGAGTACAGAACAGGAACAGGAGAAAGGAAAGGGAGAAGGATGGAGGATCCTCACTCAACATTCCAGACTCCCTCATTTCCTATGAGGCAGGTAGAGGCCCAGAAGGTTCCTCTTACATCCTCTGGAGGAAAATAACTGAAAATTAGGAACTGGCATGCCCGCTAAGATCACAAAGGTGTGAGGTGAGTAGACCCCACAGCCCAGGTACCAGGTGGACAGCCCTAGCACGGAGCCTGTCACTGTCTATTTGCTGCTGCTGCTGCTGCTGCTGCTGCTGCTGCTGTAGAATACCAGAGTGAGTGAATAAGCAGAAGTTTATTGCACGTGCGGTTCTGGACGTGGGTAAGTCCAAGACCAAGGAGCTACCCCTGGCATGGGTCTTCTTGCTGTGTCATAACATGATGAAAGGTATCATGTGCCAAAAGAGTACCTGTAAGAGAGAGAGAGAGAGAAGCACTGAACTTCCCCCTTTTACTAATTAGGCTATTCCCAAGATAATTCCTTTAATCCACTCATGACCTAATCATGGCCCCACTTCTCAGCGCTGTCGGGAGAAATTTGAACTGAAATAACTGAACCGTACCAGAGGCCAGTGGAGGATTCTTCCAAGTGTCAGGAATTTGCAGAGCTGGGGAAGGCAGCCACCGACACCCAACAACAGAGGACACACGTGCTAAGCGAGCAAGTGTGGAGGAGCTACAACAGCAGTGACTGTGGTGGGAAACCCGCACATCCACAAGAGGAGGCCCTTCAGGGATGCCAGTCACCTGGGAACATAGTGCAAGTAGGGGAACGAGCTTTCCCTTGGCACAGAGCAGTGTGCTTCCTCCATGGCCAGACAGCAAGCACCTCGGGGAGGCCAGGAAAATGAACTTTCACTGATGGTAGAATTACTGCTGGCACCGCGGCTCACTAGGCTAATCCTCCACCTTGCGGCGCCGGCACACCGGGTTCTAGTCCCGGTCGGGGCACTGGATTCTGTCCTGGTTGCCCCTCTTCCGGGCCAGCTCTCTGCTGTGTTCAGGGAGTGCAGTGGAGGATGGCCCAAGTACTTGGGCCCTGCACCCCATGGGAGACCAGGATAAGTACCTGGCTCTTGCCATCGGATCAGCGCGGTGCGCCGGCTGCAGCGCGGCAGCCATTGGAGGGTGAACCAACAGCAAAGGAAGACCTTTCTCTCTGTCTCTCTCTCTCATTGTCCACTCTGCCTGTCAAAAAAAAAAAAAAAAGAATTACCATAGGAAACTCTTTTAAAAGATTAAAAAAATCAGTATTTGGAGAAAAATGTAGCTTTGTGTTATTTTGCTGTGTTACCAAAGTGTGTTTCATTTTCAACCTGAGCTGTCCAATGGGCTAACCCCTACCCCATGTACTCACTGAGTGGCCAGTCTGAATGGGACTGCCTTGTACATGTAACATGAGCCCTGAGCTTCAAAAACCAAGCCCACAAACCATGTATCTAAAATATCTCTTCAATCATACTGTATATTAAATGACTTGGCTTTGCCATAGTAAGAAAGATATTATTAAAATTGAATTTTTTTGTTTCTTTTCATTTCTTTTAATTTGGTCATAGAAAATTATATAATATCACATTCACATTTGTGACTCACACCATATTTTTGTTAGTCAAGTTGTATTTCTGCATATATTTATTCTGAATCAAGGGGCAAGTGTGGAAATAAAAATACTTTAATGTGTCAATTTATATATGGCTGTGTTAAAAAAAAAAAAAAAAAAACTTAGCGGGCTGGCATTGTGGCATAGCAGGTAAAGCCACTGCCTGCAACGCCAGCATTCCATATAAGCACTGGTTTGAGTTCCAGTTGCTCCACTTCCTATGAGTTCCCTGCAAATGAGCTTGGGAAAGAAGCTGACGATGGCACAAGAGCTTGGATTCCCGCCACCTAAGTGGGAGACTTGGAAGAAGCTTCTGGCTCCTGGCTTCAGCCTGACTCAGCCCAATCCATTGTAGCCATTTGGGGGAAAGAACCAACAGATGGAGGATCTCTCTCTCTCTCTCTCTCTCTCTAACTTTGCCTTTCAGATAAAATAAAAATTTAAAAAATTTTCATGAAACTGGATTTCAGTCAATATTTATCATCTCACACATCTGTGTGTCAGGAATTTGAGTGCAGCTTAGATGGGTCTAAAGGCTCAGATTCCTCCCAGGACGCAATCAAGGCATCAGATGATACCAACCAGGATATAAACTGGAGCTAACCAGGATATAAACCATGATCTCATGAAGGATTCACACCCAACCTGGCCAAATGCTCATTGGCAGGAGGCAGTGCCTCATGGGCTGTCAAACCAACTAACTCCATTTACTGATCCCATCGGCTCGTGGTTGCCCTCAGCTCCTCTAAGGGGCACTCTCTATGAGGCAGCTCCCAGTAAGGTAGGCACTTCCTCCGAGCAAGCAGGTGGGAGAGATGGAAACAATCCTAACTTGAAAATGAGCAACGCAGCCTCTGTGCCATGTGCTCCTCAATAGAAGCCACTGAGTAGGTCCAGCCTACATTCAAAGTGAGGAGCTTGCACCGGGCATGAATCCTAAAAGATAGGGATCACATGGGGACAATTCAGAAGCTGCCTGGATGGCACATGGAAGTGCATAAAACACACAAGAGATGATGATCAGTCTCAGAGGAAGAATGACTCCCCTATAACTGAGCAGAGAAGACACAAGCAGGTGAAGGTAGATGTGGATTGTTACAGCTGTTGATCAGAGGTAACAGGATTACAGTTGCTGACTTTTGTTTTTAATCTCCAAGGTCATGTGCTGAGGGATAAGAGGAAGGTTTGAAAGAGCAACCTCAGCAGACAGGAAAGAGTACCTACTGAAGAAACACAACGGGACCACCAGGCAATGCCAAAAGAAGTCTTAAAATAACTTGAAGGTCAAAAACTAGTCAGTCCAACTGCATGATTTTTCTCCACCAAGTTTCAACTGCCAGGATACCAGCTCAGAGAAAGTGGCGAGAGATACATGCCAGCTCTAGGGTAGAAAAAATTTCGCATCTATGTGTGAACACAGCCAAGAAATAATAGTGTGAATTATACTCATTTATACATCTTCCTATCTGATTCTTCAAACCCACCCTGCCCAGCAGGTATCTTTCTCCTGAGCAGGCCAACAAATTAAATAGCCTGGTGTGTGAGCTTTTGATATGGCTCTCTTGGACCTGTAGTGCATGTTAATAAATAGCTTTTATTCCTCTCTGTACCCTCAATAGCAGCTCAGCGGGTAAAGCTCTCCAGGACTTCAAAGGAGATCTTCAGCGTGAACAGGCCCAGGAGCCCTATTGGCATGTCGCAGATAAGCGTTGATGATAATGACCTCCAAAATACCATTAGGTCTTCCAAGATAAAATTGGCTGTTTAAGTCTAACATTTATGGTGGGAAATGTACAATACTTCAGCAATAATAGGCTCCGACCCATCTTTCAGACACCCAGACATTTGTTGGTTGGTTGAGTGGGTGGGTTTAAAGATGTAGAAAGAATAAACCCCCATAAAGATAGCAAAACACAGCCCTGTCGACCAGAGGCACATACTTTCTAGAATTGCCAACTCACGCTGACTTGTTGCATTGTGGGAAACTCATTAGTCCCAGCAAAGCTGGAATGGTTGGTCACGGTAAAAAAAAACTCACCTACAAACCCACTCAGCAGCAGACCGAGAGCAAAACTGACCTTGTGGTAACTTTTGGTTCTTTGCACAATCCCAGCCATAGTGCTTTCCTGACACCTCTGGCCCTTTATACAAAGCTGACAGTTTCCTACAAAGAAACACACTTTCTCTGCTTACCACTGCTTTCATCTTGGAATTAATCAAATCCATCAAAAATATTTATTTGATGCTTATTATTTATACAGTACAGTGTTAGGAGTAGGGACATCAAAGTATAAAAAGCTATTCCTATATTCAGTGAATTTATTTAATTATGAATATGACAAAATTCCATAGAATTAAAGATATTAAAATAATAAAACTAACATAAAGGACAATGATTTTTAAAATGATACAACATGCCTTTGGGGAAAAAAGCGACTTTCAGAAGCAGAGACATTGGAGTTTTTTCATTTTTCTTTTTTTTACAAAACAAAGATAATATTTGTAATGAGTTGCTGCCATCAGCAAAGCAAAGCAAAGAGGAATGGGTGTCACTTAGGACAATTTTTCAAGCTTGACAACTGTGAACCCAGGTTTCATGCAGGACACACCTTGGTCTCAATGTCTTTGTTGACACATGTGAGGAACTAGAAAAGTTGTCAAAATATCCTATCCTCATCAGAAACATGGGGATAGTTGGTGAGAGAATTCCTTGGAAGATAGTTCATAATCATTTAGTGGCATTGCTTAATGTATATCCAGTATTGAATAAAAAGTTGCTACTATGATGTGTGCAAGCATTATGATCATGTCAGGTGATCATCTCTCCATATTTCACAACTGCTCTGATCTAAAAAGTCTGATGTGATTAAAAGTTTATATTGTCATCAGTGTTGCTTCATTGTACTGGTGGACTAAAAGGAAACCATGAATGCTTGCATATTCCTGTCCAAATGCACTTTCATTAGAATGGCTTTCATTTTGAAATGGCCAAATTAAGGTTATATATATCAACAAAAAAAGTAGTATGGCTGGGAATACATTTAAATTATTTGTTCATGTATTTATTTTAGAGGCAAAAAGACAAAAGGGAACAAACAGAGAGCACCCATCCATTGGTTCACTCCCAAAATGCCTGGGCCTGGGAATCCAATCCAAGCCACCCATGAGGGTGGCAGGGACACAAGCACTTGAGCCACGCCTGCTGCTTCCCGGCGTGGCATTCACAGAAAGCTAGAATGGAAAGTAGAGCTGAGACTCAAACCCAGTCACTCTGATATGGAATGCAGGCACGCTGGCTGTCATCATAACCACAGGTCAAATGTCTATCCTAGCAACACATTTAAATTTGTGGAGTACTGGAATGACTTTGTAACTGTTAAAAGCTAGTCACAGAAAGCAAATAAAATCAGGTCACATGTTTTGGGCCAAGTGACTTAACTTTTTCAGATCTTGGTTTCCTGCTATCCAAGACTATGTCTCGGGCTCCTTCCAGCTCCAAAATGCACCCCCCCAAGACTTTCAGACTAATTATTACTGAAAAGTCTGCTGTGTGCTAAGGGGCTTCTCCCCACATCCAGGATCCTGCCACCAAAGACATAGCCTCAGGAGAGATAATGAAAGGTAGGGTGCAATTAAAGTCTTCATCTGCAAAGTAGAGCTCAATTTTCTCTCTCATTTTTACCACCCAGGAAGCTAGTAAAATTTATTAAAGCTTTTCAGAAGTTAAATGAGCATCTGGCAACAACAGCACCGCATCAAACTCTGAGAAAGGCTCAGCTGGGGAGGGAACAGAGAAAAAGGCTTGTCAATATTTCCTAGTGGAAACTGGCCCTGAGCCAATGGGGCATCCTCTGTTCTCTCCCAAGAGGTCTTGCAGAGTGGCATTAGCCAGCAGTGGGTGCCTAATAAACACTCATTGACTGCACAAAGAAAACTAGGTTTTCTTTTTTTTTTCTGTATGCTTGACATGAGATCTATTGTTTTTCAGATAGAAATTCATAGTAATCAGGTACATAAGTCAAATATATGTCCACGGACTTGTCAAGATCCATTGACTCTCTAAACAGAAATGCCCTGTGTACCTGTAAGAGAAACAAAGTGCTATTTTAATATGCATTCTGGTGAATTTGGAATCAGAAAAGGGTGATTAAGATTAACTGGAAATGCCTAGTGCCTCTCAAATCTCTGGAAATATCTCATCTCTAGCACAAGAACAGTGACATCAAGGTGAATCTTTAGCATTTCAGTTTCTTGGATAAATTTAAGCTTTCTCTAGATAGTGCTTTGCTAGGGAGTGCCATGTTTGCCATGGGCCTCTCAATCCAAGCTTCCTAGTGGACACAATGTCCACTCAAAGTAATGGTGTTACTACATTTAATGAAAAAGTTTTCACTGAGTTAGAGGTTCGTAAAAGGCATTGTGTCTGTTTTAAGAATCTTCTGCATAATATTGTAATGTCACATGAGCTGATTTCAAAGTTTGATTCTTAGGAGGAAAGTGTTTTTCTAAGTTCCAAGGGAACAGGAGATGCTAACCTTCTCAACTAACCACCCAACCACCCCCGCCAAGTACGGACAGTTGTACTGGCAACTTTGCATCTATAGTGAGTTGAAATTTTTACTAAGTCTACATTCTTTTATGAGCCACAAAATCATAAGGCAGGAATAAAAACATAAGACTATAATGTATCCCTTCGACCAGCCCTTGGCATGTCTGGTTGATAAATTGCTCCATTTGGCAGCATGTATGGAAAAGGGATGAGACACGTCGCCTCCAAGCATACATCATACATATGGTCACAGTGTCATGATTCTGTGGCCACATAACCCAATGATTCCCTAATGATGCTTTCTCAACAATGGAAAAAATACCAAAAGGCTATAAATATGGTTTACTTCTCTATTTCATTACACTTAACATTATTTCTTTTCTTTACATGTGCATAAGCAGTAACAGCTAATGTAAAGTAGATATTGTAATAAAATTTCCATACTGTATCTTCTTGTGTCTACAAAATTATATAAAAATGTGCCTTGCCCTTTTGTTGGGACCATTTATAAGCCAGGGGGGCAATTACACAGAGTGGATTGGAGTCACTCACCCAATCTCCTAATGGCAGTTTGGCTCAGAGCCAAGCTTTAAGACAAACCTCAGGGAATTCAAATTTAAAAGTCAGATACATTAGAAGTAGTGATTCAGTTTGGAGAAGATATCATCTTTCATGATTTATTACTGCCAGGACTTTCAGTACATTTAAAGGATGATCTAGTTTAGTTGCATTTTCAAGGGAACACAACTGCATAAAATGAGAAACATCTGAACTGGGAGTTAGCAGAACAGGAACATTTGATGAGAGCTTAAATTATATGCAAAGCAAAAAAAAAAAAAATTTAGCAATAAGACTTCAAATACCCCAGAATCTTCAAAAGCGAGCCACACCTTCAACCTCCATTGGTTGAGATGGTAGAGGTGGGTCCGTTACGGCTAGTATTTTTAAGTGACAACAAAGATATGATGTGAAGATAAACATTTAGCATCAAGAATAAATCTATGACTTGAAATGTTAATCTTACTGCTGCTTGTAGTCTTTTAGCAAGTTGTGCTTACACTCAGAGAAAGATCCAAATTTTTCTTCTCTGCTACCGTAAGAATTTACATCAATCCTTAGACATCATGGATTCTTATGGTTTTCCCCAATGGATTAACTTGATGTCTTCTACCTTCAACTAGAGATTCAAGTATACTGGTTAGCCAGGGAAACATTCTCAAAATATTTGTGTTCTTTAATACTTAGTTCAGATTTACAGTGAAAAAATAGGAACCACGGTCCTATTTAGAACAAAACAGCTTAGAAAAAAAAGGTTATTTCCTTCAAAATAAATCTATCTATCTTGAATTTTGGTTGGGGAAAAAAAAAGCAACACTATGAACTTAAAGTCAATTTCCCACTAGTGTCTTCATTTTTATGATTTGTTGCATTCCACAGCGGTTTTGAAAACAGCTATATAAGGAATATCTAAGAAGAATGTAAACAAGGCCTTTGCAGAGATTTGGGCTAGAACTCATGAGCATGAGTGGGAGAAAAGATTTTTAAGAAGAATCTCTAGGTTCCAAATCACCACGGAGTTCCTCTGCCCACACGTCAGGAAATGAAATCCACCTACCAGGAAAGACTCTCCTATCTTTAGGAAAACATCAACACCGTTGTCAATTAAAAAAAAATGCTTACAAATTGTATACTTATCACTTCATGTCTATGTGTAAGGGGAAAACATGAGATATGAGGGCACTTAAAAATGTTCATGGAAAATGTGTTATGAAAAAAAAACTATGCCTGTATTTCAAAGATTTTTCACAAAATAAATTTGTCTTTAATCTCATTTTCCATGAATTTTTTTAAAAGACTTTTTTTTAAAAAAAGACTTTTTTTTTTTTGACAGGCAGAGTTAGACAGTGAGAGAGACAGAGAGAAAGGTCTTCCTTCTGTTGGTTCACCCCCCCAGATGGCCACTACAGCCAGTGTACTGCGCCGATGCGAAGCCAGGAGCCAGGTGCTTCCTCCTGGTCTCCCACGTGGGTGCAGGAGCCCAAATACTTGGGCCATCCTCCACTGCACTCCCGGGCCACAGCAGAGAGCTGGACTGGAAGAGGAGTAACCGGGACTAAAACCCAGTGCTCATATGGGATGCCAGCACCGCAGGCGGAGGATTAGCCAAGTGAGCCATGGCGCTGGCCCCTTCCATGAATTTTTTTAAAGTATACTCATTTTTTCATTTTTCTTAACTGGAATCTGTGCCCCTATAGATTTTTCCCCAAATAGGTCATTCCTAATAGCTCAAAAAAAATAACCCAAATGACAAGCAGCTCCACTTCACTCACTTATTCACCCATTATTTTTCTCAGCAAATATTTACTAAGAATCATGTATATGTAAGACCCTGTCCTGAGTGCTGAAAATAAAGCATTCAGCAAAGGAGACCCAATCATTATCTGTTCTACATTCTAGTTGGAAGAAATCAGTGAACAAATACATTTTAAAAGAAAATATTAAGTACCAGCTGATGAGAAGTCCCAGCTGTGGAGAGCCACCAAATCCAACAATGGGATAAAAAGGGCAGGAGGTGGGCTGCTGTCCTCACCATTAGTTTCAAAAGCCTCCGTGTAGATCTAACACTGGAAAGTCATCTTCATATCAGCCAGAAGCTATGTGTTCTGTCTTGAAGATGAGATGAAGTTTGCTCAGGCAAGTGGAAAGATTCAGAGACAACAAGGAGGATTTGAAGCTGGCAGGTGTCTGAGAAGGAACCGGTACCCTGCCACCCTCTACTTCCTATCCTAAAGGAGGACAAATGGGCTTGGACACCAGAGGTTCTGGGCAAGCAACAGCACCCATGGGTTTGACTGGCCCTTGCCCCAGTGCAGAGAAGGAGGGATGGTTATGCCATGAATCATAGGTCAGTCTTCACTGCCCTTGCTGGAAGCAGGAGTGGATCTTTCTGCAGCCGTGCTTGGCTGAGATTTGGACTCTGATAGCCAGAGAACCCACCAGGACAGTGATCTGAATAAGTGAAAGCCCAACATGCCTCCAGAAATGAGTGTCCTCAGCTGACAATACTGTGCACTGATGGTGGTGACAGACAGACTTCCTCCCAATCCACCTGGCAGAAACACCATAAAATACTCCTTGGAAATGAGGTCAGATCCATTTAAAATGTGAAGGGTATGTGAGAGTCTAAATTGGCTTAGATAAAGGTTTTACTGCCTGCTAGAATGACTGCTTATAATAGAACTCAAATTCCATTAAAGAAAAATAAATTAAGTTACATTTCCTGCACTGAGGAATCAGGCTTTTGGTTTGCACCCACTCGGTCATATGTTAGAGAAAGATAGGGAAGAAGTGAAAGAGAAAGACAGGAGAGGGAAGAGAGAAATAGGTTTAATTCCAAGTCCAGAGAACACAAAAGAAGTGAGAAAAGGGAAGAGCTGGAGAAGGTGCCTCCCTCTCAGAAAGTTGGTCCCAGGGTGCAAAGGAGTATCTCTCCTCTCCTATTACAAAGCCCTCTCCAAGGCTGAGGCTCCTAGCATTAGGCTCCTTTCCTTTAGGGAGTTGGAGCTAGGGGTTGACCCACATTTTGCAGATGCAAGCTGATGAAATAGCCCATTTTTAAATTAAACCTACTTTTCACTTGAAATGCCTGTGGATAAAGGTAACAGGACTCCTCGGGTTTCTCTAAGAGTGGATTATTATGATTAGTGGGTTATTATGAACAGATCAATAGATCCATATCTGGAGTCATTATATACCATGAATCCCCATTGGTATTATCAACATTGCAAGGAGTCAAGTGTAATACTTGTAAGCATTTATCACACAGTAGATGTAATACAAGTGATAAATGCACATTAGATATTTTCATTTTCAAAAAATCATACTGGGTACAACTTGTTTAATTAAAAGAAAAAACTCATAAAGATTGTTAATCCAACCCCGCAGAAAAGGTTTTTGTGTCTGAGCCCCAAAGGGATGAATAAGCTATATTTTTACCTGCTTTATTTTTTGTAATACTCTATTGTGAATCCTCAGCATACAGAATGGATCAGAAGAAAGGGGTACAAAGAAAAGAGGGTAAAGAATAGAGGACGAGGGTATTGCAAGGTCATGTTCAAGTGGCTGGAAGGCAGCAGGAAATGTCTGGAGTACATCATGCTGGACTTTTCAAATCTTAGACAATTTAAATATCACGGCCATTTGCTCTTTACCACCATCCACTTTTTGAAGTATGAAAATGAGCTCTTGTGTAGAAGTCAGAAATGCACCAGCCAATGCTCAGCCACATTAGGTGTTTGCTTGGGTCCTTCCTGTAGGCTGTCAGCCCTTTCCTGTTACATCTGAACACAAAATCCAATTCAGCAACTCCCAAGGTCTCTCCAGTTCTCACATCGAAACAGACTGATGCAGACCCCGGGAAAGAAAAGCCCACAGAAGCCAGTAAAGAACATACACCACACACAAACAAGACTTCCAGGTTTTTTTTATGTCCCATTGGAATAGAGAGAAGGTGGAAATGATGGAGTTATATAAATCCTGAGAGGGGCCGACACTGTGGCATAGCAGGTAAAGCCGCTGTCTGCAGTGCCGGCATCCCATATGGGCGCTGGTTCGAGTCCCAGCTGCTCCACTTCCGATCAGCTCTCCGCTATGGCCTGGGAAAGCAGTAGAAGATGGCCCAAGTCCTTGGGCCCCTGCACCCACATGGGAGCCTCAGAATAAGTTCCTGGCTTCAGATCAGCACAGCTCCAGCCGTTGCAGCCAATTGGGGAGAACCAGCAGATGGAAGAATAATCTCTCTCGATCTCTCTCTCTCTCTCTCTCTCTCTCCCCCACTCCCCCTCCTTCTCTCTGTGTAACTTTCAAATAAATAAATCTTTAAAAAATAAATCCTGAGAGAATTTCCGTAAGAATGGCTGGAGGTCAGCAGTTTGGAAAAAAGAAATGCAGGCCGGCGCCGCGGCTCATTGGGCTAATCCTCCGCCTAGCGGCGCCAGCACACCGGGTTCTAGTCCCGGTTGGGGCGCCGGATTCTGTCCCGGTTGCCCCTCTTCCAGTCCAGCTCTCTGCTGTGGCCAGGGAGTGCAGTGGAGGATGGCCCAGGTGCTTGGGCCCTGCACCCCATGGGAGACCAGGAAAAGCACCTGGCTCCTGGCTCCTGCCACCGGATCAGCGCGGTGCGCCGGCTGCAGCGCGCCGGCTGCGGCGGCCATTGGAGGGTGAACCAACGGCAAAGGAAGACCTTTCTCTCTGTCTCTCTCTCTCTCTCACTGTCCACTCTGCCTGTCAAAAAAAAAAAAAAAAAGGAAAAAAGAAATGCAATCCTGCAAGATGCTTGCCAACAAGCAAAACGAAGTAAAAATGAATTGTCAAAAGAGTCAGTCCAATTTACGAAGTACAGAAAAACAGCCATAGTAAGGGCACAATCTGATCCTTGGTACCATTTCATGATTTTTTGGTAGATCTTGGTTTGCAATTCCTCTGTCATTCTAAAGGAAATAGTTCAAAACCTTAACCACTCAACACCTGCCTTCTTCACCCTCATCAAAAAAAAAAAAAATCAAATCACTTCTCTTTTCACAAAGAAAGATGCTGTGATTTGATTTGTATTAGCTAAGCACTGTTCTGCTCTGTTTCACCACCATCACCATCACCAGTTCTGCCCATTTCTATTCTAACTTCTTCCCCCAGGAGGCAGAGGGCCAAGCTCACCTTTTCCTGTTTGAAGCTAGTTCATATTTACCCTGTGTGTTCTATCTCTACTACTCTTACCTCCCCCAGGGCTTTTGCCTATCCACATGAGGGGACTTTAAAGAGTTCATAGAAAGTGAAATCAAAGGATAAGTTTATTTGGCTTCAAAATAAATTGGAATCACACAATTTTCATGATTCCCATTTTCCATGAACTTTTTGAAGACTTCCTGGAACTCTTTTCTCAGCTGTATCTTCACATATTCATCTTTATTAGCACCTGTCCATCAACATTTAAAAGGATTCAAGGCCTCCATCCTTATAGAACTAAACATTCCTAAGAATAATTTTAGGCCAGTGCCGCGACTCAGTAGGCTAATCCTCCGCCTAGCGGCGCCGGCACACCAGGTTCCAGTCCCGGTCGAGGCGCCTGATTCTTTCCCGGTTGCCTCTCTTCCAGGCCAGCTCTCTGCTGTGGCCAGGAGTGCAGTGGAGGATGGCCCAAGTGCTTGGGCCCTGCATCCATGGGAGACCAGGAGAAGTACCTGGCTCCTGCCTTCTGATAGGCGCGGTGTGCCGGCCACAGCGTGCCGGCCGCAGCGGCCATTGGAGGGGGAACCAACGGCAAAGGAAGACCTTTCTCTCCGTCTCTCTCTCTCACTGTCCACTCTGCCTGTCAAAAAAAAAAAAAGAATAATTTTAAAGATACCATTAAACTAAAAGCAGAGAATTAACTTGTCACTCCCCCTCTTCGTGGAGGAACGACACTAAACCCTGCCTAGGTTTCCTATCCGAGTCACGGCACCATTATGTCGCTCCCCGTCTTCGTGGAGGAACAACACAGGACCCTGCACTGTTTTGTCTGCTCGGCCCTCCCCGGGTTTGCTGCTGGTTCTTCCCGGGTTGGCTACCGACCCTTCCACCTCCGTGGAAGGGCGGTTCCACCTGCCACTTTCCCCACTTCCGCGGGGGAGCAGCACACTGCCGGCCGGCTCTCTCGGGGGCTGCTCAGGTGTTCCTTCAGATAGATGTTCCTGGTGCATGTTGTCTCTCTCCTCCTTTATAGTCCTCTTCCACCAATCCCAACTCTGCTACCCACACGCCGAGTACGCTGCTCTCCTCCAATCAGGAGCAGGTCCTGCTGTTTATTGGTTGAACTGGAGGCAGCTGTGTAGAAGCTGTTTCCTCCTCTCCCAGCGCCATATTGTGGGAGAGCAGATGCATAGAATAAGTCTTAATTCGAGTAACAGTCTAGTCCGAATTGCTCCCCACATAACTGAGGAAAAATGCATCTAGTATATTACTATAAGGCTTCTTACAGCAACTTTAATAGCTGTTATCAAGTAGTTTAGGTCCTCAAACTGGATTACATAACACTTTTTAAGTTGACATCTCAAAATTTTAATTCTTTAAGTTGTTGCAAAGAACATAATCTTCGCATATATTTAAACTATAATACTTTGAAGTAGAACAATTAATTTAAATACTAGAGCAACTTAATCTACCATCACCAGTTTTGAAAATATATTAATAAGCTCTTTCATAAAAGTCAGAAACTTGGGGCTGGTTCCATGGCTCACATGGTTAATCCTCCGCCTGAGGCGCTGGCATCCCATATGGCGCCGGTTCTAGTCCCAGTTGCTCCTCTTGCAGTCCAGCTCTTTGCTGTGGCCCGGGAAGGCAGTGGAGGATGGTCCAAGTGCTTGAGCCCCTGCACCTGCATGGGAGACCAGGAGGAAGCACCTGGCTCCTGGCTTCGGATCAGCCCAGCGCGCCGGCCGTAGTGACCATCTGTGGGACGAACCAATGGAAAGAAGATCTTTCTCTCTCTCTCTCTCACTGTCTATAACTCTACCTGTCAAATAAATAAATAAATAAATAGTCAAACTTTAGATTATCCCATTTTTCCTTGAAGTCATGCTTGTGTTTCATTTTCCTGTATAATTTACCATAGGTGATATGTTTTTACGTTTGAATGTCTTCTGTTGATTACCATATCAGCAGTGATTTAACACAGGCAGATAAGTTTAAATTTATATTATGTGCAAGTCACTGTGTTCATACAACTCTGTGTTAAAATCTAAGGGGAAGGGGTTTTAGAAACCCATAACATTAGGCCAGCGCCGCGGTTCACTAGGCTAATCCTCTGCCTGTGGCACCGGCACCCCGGGTTCTAGTCCTGGTCGGGGCGCCGGATTCTGTCCCGGTTGCTCCTCTTCCAGTCCAGCTCTCTGCTGGGGCCCAGGAAGGCAGTGGAGGATGGCCCAAGTGCTTGGGCTCCTGCATCTGCATGGGAGACCGGGAAGAAGCACCTGGCTCCTGGCTTTGGATTGGTGCAGTGCGCCGGCCATAGCAGCCATTTGGGGTATGAACCAACGGAAGGAAGACCTTTCTCTCTGTCTCTCTCTCTCATTGTCTAACTCTGCCTGTCAAAAAAAAAAATTTTAAATATTAAAAAAATTAAAAAAGAAACCCATAACATTAGTCCACAATTGGTCAAAATAATTTAAAATGTAATAAGTTTTAGAAATTAATAATTAAAATGTAACATCTTGATGTATCTTTTTAGAAATTTTTTTTTCAATTTGCCTATTTGAGAGAGACAGAGAAAGCTATCACCTGCTAATTCAAAATTCAGATGCCTACAGCGGACAGGAGAGTTCCAGGCAGAAGCCTGGAAATCAATACAGATCTCCCACAAGGGTAGCAGGAACCCAAATACTTGAGCCATATCACAACCTCTCAGAGTGTGCTTTTTTAGCAGAAAACTGGAGTCAGGAGCCAGAGCCAGAAATCAAACCCCCACACTCTGGTATGGACACAGGGGCTGAAGACCTGGTCTAGAAAGCATCCCTTAATGAGATGGATAGGCAAGTTTTGGTGTCTAGATTAAAAGAAACTCCTCTGGCCGGCACCACGGCTCACTTGGCTAATCCTCCACCTGTGGCGCCGGCAACCGGGGTTCTAGTCCCAGTTGGGGCACTGGATTCTGTCCCGGTTGCCCCTCTTCCAGTCCAGCTCTCTGCTGTGGCCCAGGAAGGCAGTGGAGGATGGCCCAAGTGCTTGGGCCCTGCACCCACATGGGAGACCAGGAGGAGGCTCCTGGCTCCTGGCTTTGGATCAGCGCAGTGCGACAGCCGAAGCAGCCATTTGTTGGGGGTGAGCCAATGGAAGGAAGACCTTTCTGTCTCTCTCACTGTCATAATTCTGCATGTCAAAAAAAAAAAAAAAAAAAGAAAAGAAAAACTCCTCTGACAGCAATACAGTATGGAGGTTGTTCATTTTTTGGCCTTCCTGATGTTTAGTCATCATAAATAAAGCCAACAATAAGAACTGGAATAAAGAGGACCACGCTGTTCCTTAGAACATAATAAAAATAAGATTTGGAAAAGAGAAACAGAAAAGGGAAAGGCAGAGCCCCTTCTTGGACATTTGCAAGGCAGCCCTTTTCAGAGAAAGACAAATGGAAACTGGCTATCCAGAACCTTTATCAAAATGTCAAGGCTTCCCCCAAATTTATCAAAATTTCTAGTATGCACCCGCTGTCTGAGGCACACATGCCCTGGCTTGGATACCACTGGGTGGGATTAGTGCTCATCCAAATCCAGCTGGGCCTCCTTCACTTAATTTCCTTGTGTTTTCTTCCCTAGGCATTGCTAAAAGGGAGGGGAATCCACAGCTACAACACAAATGCTTTGCTCCCCCTTGATGGAAATGAAGTACACTATACTGATCAGGCTGCGTGACATTCGACATGACATTTCCCCTGTAATCATCCCATAGTTTGAGACCTTAAGTGCTATATAAAAGGTCACATCGCTAGTTCATTCATGAGCATATGCCTCACGCATGTTGCAGGGGGCATAACTGCATGTCAGTATTAGAGTTCTCATGTCAAAGGCCATCTACCAGATGGGGGCGGGGTTGGCGGGAAAAAGCAGGCCAACCAAAGCATCACATGAAGTCATTGTCACATTGTTTGTCATTACAGGGGACAACTTCTGAGTATGACTGCTCACTCACAACACAATGAGCATGGCAGGATATATGGAAGCAAGAATTGAAAACATTACAGGTGCCAACGCTGTGACTTAGCCGATAAAGACATCATCTGCTGTGCCGGCATCCCATATGGGCACCAGCTTGAGACCCAGCTGCTCCTCTTCCAATCAAGCTCTCTGCTGTGGCCTGGGAAAGCAGTAGAAGATGGCCCAAGGCCTTGGGCTCCTGCACCCACGTGGGAGACCCAGAAGAAGCTTCTGGATCCTGGCTTCAGATCAGCCCAACTCCAGCCGTTACAGCCATTTGCGGAGTGAACCAGCAGATAGAAGAACTCTCTCTCTCTTTCTGCCTCTAACTCCACCTTTCAAATAAATAAATCTTAAAAAAAAAAAAAGAAAATATTACAGTGGGTAAATATCACAAATTATCTTCATCCTCTGCTGGAATCTAGGACAGAGGTCAAGAACAGATAGCTGGCTGGCGCCATGGCTCACTAGGCCAATCCTCCACCTGTGGCGTCGGCACCCCGGGTTCTAGTCCCGGTTGGGGCACCGGATTCTTTTTTTTTTTTTTTTACAGGCAGAGTGGACAGTGAGAGAGAGAGAGAGAGAAAGACAGAGAAAGGTCTTCCTTTGCCTTTGGTTGACCCTCAATGGCCGCCATGGGCGGCGCGCTGCAGCCAGCGCACCGTGCTGATCCGATGGCAGGAGCCAGGTGCTTCTCCTGGTCTCCCATGGGGTGCAGGGCCCAAGCACTTGGGCCATCCTCCACTGCACTCCCAGGCCACAGCAGAGAGCTGGCCTGGAAGAGGAGCAACCGGGACAGAATCCGGCACCCCGACCGGGACTAGAACCCGGTATGCCGGCGCCGCTAGGTGGAGGATTAGCCTATTGAGCCACGGCGCCGGCCCAGGGCACCGGATTCTGTCTCGGTTGCTCCTTCTCCAGTCCAGCTCTCTGCTGGGGCCCAGGAAGGCAGTGGAGGATGGCCCAAGTCCTTGGGCCCTGCACCCCATGGGAGACCAGAAGCACCTGGCTTCTGGCTTCAGATCAGCACCCATTGAGGGGTGAACCAACAGCAAAGGAAGACTTTTCTCTCAGTCTCTCTCTCTCACTGTCCACTCTGCCTGTAAAAAAATAAAATAAAATAAAAAATAAATAAATAAAAAAAAGAACAGATAGCTGGCAATGGCTTCTATTTAGAAGACTGATGTGAAGGATTATAACTTGGGACAAGTTGCCTTAGTTGGCTAAAACCTCTGGGTAAGTCATGCTATCTCTGGATTTACATGGAGATACAGTCATGCACCACATAACAGTTCAGCCCACCTTGGACTGCATACATGCTCAATAGCAGTGTCATGAGAGCATAATAGAGCTGAAAAGATTCACATTGCTTAGTGACATCTTAGCCATCATAACATCTTAATGCAAAACATTACTCATGTATTTGTAGTGAAGCTGGTGGAAACAAGTTTACTGTGCCAATAGTCATATAAAATTATGCATGGGACATAATAGCTGATAATGATCAAAAGTGATTATGTTCCTGGTTTGTATTTACTACATCGTAACTATCGTTATTTTAAAGTATAGTGCTTCTACTTATAAGGAAAGTTTGCTATAAAACAGTGTGCTGTGTTATGATGCCAGCAGCCTTGTACACCCTTATTTATGGCATCTCCTGATGGCATCAAGAGGCCACATCGAACAATTGACCTATGCTATGTAGGTGCGTGTGAGGATATTTGTACGACAAAATCACCTAGGGATGTTCTTCTCAGAATGTGTCCCATTATGAGGCAATGTATGTCCTATGGGGTACTAGGGGAGAAAACATTGTGTTCTTTTCCAGCATCCTTTTTTTTTTTTGACAGGCAGACTTAGACAGTGAGAGAGAAAGAGACAGAGAGAAAGGTCTTCCTTCTGTTGGTTCACCCCCCAGATGGCTGCTACGGCTGACATGCTGCAGCCGACACACCACGTTGATCCGAAGCCAGGAACCAGGTGCTTCCTCCTGGTCTCCCATGTGGGTGCAGGGCCCAAAAGCACTTGGGCCATCCTCCACTGCCTTCCCAGGCCACAACAGAGCAACCGGGACAGAATCCGGCACCCCAACTGGGACTAGAACCCAGGGTGCTGGCGCCACAGGCAGAGGATTACCCTAGTGAGCTGTGGCATCAGCCTCTTTTCTAGCATCCTTTCAAGGACCATTTGTGAACTCTACTAAAACACAGAATACAGGACAGACCCAAGTATATCTGTAAGGAGACTAGGGGTGAGAAGGAACAAGAATCAACACTTCTGACAAGCAACCCAGGCTTTGAGGACCAAGGACTTAGGAAATCAGGCTTAGCAAATAAGATGTGGGGTCAGGGTTGTGGCATAGCAGGTAGAGCCATGGCCTGCACCACTAGCATCCCATATGGGCACTGGTTCAAGTCCCACTGCTCAACTTCCATTCCAGCTCCCTGCTGGTGCTCCTAGGAAAGCAGCAGAGGATGGCCCAAGTGCTTGGGCCCCTGCACCCATGTAGGAGGTCTGGAGGAAGCTCTTGGCTCCTGACTTAGGTCTGGCCCAGGCCTGGCTATTGTGACCATATGAGGAGTGAACCAGTGCATGGTTTTTCCTCTGTCTCTTTTTTCTCTGTAGCTCTGCCCTTCAAGTAAATAAAAGAAATCTTTTAAAAAAGAAAGAAAGTAGATGTGAGCCTATTACATTTTTGGATCAGAAGTCTCAAATATTTTACTGTACAGCTGGACTTATTTTTATATCATGTACATATTCATGATGTTAATATTATAACAACAAAAAAGAAGATTTGAAAAGGAAAGTAACTCCTGGAGTTGGTGCTATGGCATAGTAAGCTAAACCTCCACCTACAGCACCAGCATTCCATATAGGCACCAGTTCATGTCCTGGTTGCTTCTCTTCCAATCCAGCTCTCTGCTGTGGCCTGGAAAAGCAGTGGAGGATGGCCCAAATGTGTGGGCCCCTGCACCCGTGTTGGAGACCTGGAAGAAGCACCCAGCTCCTGATTGGCTCAGCTCCAGCCAATATGGCCATTTGGAGAGTGAACCAGTAGACAGAAGACCCTTCTCTCCATCTCTCCCTGTCTCTGTCTATAACTTTGCCTCTGAAATAAATAAATAAAAATCTTTTTAAAAAAAGTATAACTCCTAACATTCACTTCTCACTCTCAAAGAGATGGTCTGGCCTCTTCACACTCAAGCCTAGCAAACATCCCACTTTGGAGACTGCAGAAGTCCAGGCAAAAAGGACAATGCAGAAATGGGATGAAGTCGCCAAGGGAAGGGAAGGTTGTGAGGAAAGTATGGCACATGGAAAAGGAAATTTTTAGCTTTTTTTTAATGTATGTATTACAGTTTCGTTTTTAGTTTTCTTTCGTTAATCATGACTTTAATAATACATATTTGTGGGTCACATGTATATAATGTGTAATGATCAAACCAGATCAGAAAGCATTTCCAATTCCTTACACATTTTTTAAAGTTTTGATGAGCACTTAATATGTGCATATATTTATGGAGTACAGTGTAACATTTCAGTAACTTGTATATAATATTTACACAATATATAAATAATGTAAATGTATTGATTGAATCCAGGGAATTAACACTTCCCCTTCATTACCATTACCTTATGTCTGGAGACTTTAGGCTCCTAGAAAAAAATTAAGACTTATTTTATTTATTTGAAAAGCAGAGTGGCAGGAAGAGAAAGAGATTTTCCATCTGCTAGTTACTCCCCAACTGGCCACAATGGCCAGAACTGTGTCAGGCCAAAGCCAGGAGCCTGGAACTCCATCAAGGTCAACTATGTGGGTGCAGGGGTCCAAGCTCTTGGGCCATCCTCTGCTGCTTTCCCAGGTGCATTAGCAGGGAGCTGGACTGGAAGCTGAGCAGCCAGGACCCAGAGCTGCTTTGCAACATGGGATGCCAGTGTGCAAGCTTCAGCTTAACCCTCTGCACCACAATACCAGCCTCTTCCCAGAAAAATTGTTGAATGGAGGTTGTTGTTTATGCATCCTAGTACCTTCTCTGTGGTCACAAGTTATTTCATTCTTGCTGTTTCCTTCAAAATGTCTGGATAGACTGCTATTATTTTAAAAATTAGTCAAATTTGATTGAAAACATTGATGAGCCATCCTTTAAGAAACTGACAGGATTTTGTACCTAAAAGAGAAATATTGGATTGAGATCCTGTTCCTTATAGGTGAGCCTAATGCTTTTTGAGATATTAAATGGTTTTTGTCCCCTCTTGTATTTTTCCCCTTCCTTTCCAAAACTCCCAGAGCACCTTTGCCCATCCCAGCTCATTTCAAATAAAGCTCTGTTTGCATGAGCTCAGAAGCTCAAAATTTCTGCTCTCCCAAGCCCTCTTTCCAAAATGTACTAGGGGCCAGCATTGTGGTATAGTGGGTAAAGCTGCCACCTGCAGCTTTTAGAATTTACCCTGGGGGCTGTGTAAAATGAGAAGGAAATCTCAGAAGAACCATCCCTGAAGTAGAGATTCCTCTGTAAACACCAGGAAGCCATTCTTCTAGGCAAAAAAAAAAAAAAAAAAAAAAAAAAAAGAAGTGATATAAGGGAAAAAAAATATATGGGGGTCCCTAATGAAAGGGCTGGACATGGCAAGTCCATGTGTGCAGCAAGGAGAGATTCAGGGGCTGTGCTGGAGCCCCTGAAGCCTTAGAGCCGCGTGGTGCACCTTCTCCAGTCTGACAACCCTCAGGCCACGAGCCCACTTTGTCCAAAGATAAGCGCTGCAGCCTCATCATTCGATGAGGACTTCACCTCTGAGGTCCAGCCAGCAGCTCACATTCCCTACCCTGCTTTAAAACTTCACAGATATAGTGCTCTTAGACTTTCGAGAAAATGAAGACCACAACCAAGATCAGCATACTGGGGAAGAAACTGCCCAGTGGAAGCTGTTCAAGCCCATGGAAATGAGACAGAAGTTGGTGCCCACACACATGGGCACACATTCTCCATTCTTTCTTTTGAAAGAAAACATGAGGGGTCAGCACTGTGGTGTAGTGGGCTAAGGCTCTGTCTGCAGTGCAGAGATCCCATATGGGCACCAGTTCAAGTCCCGGCCGCTCCACTTCTGATCTAGCTCCCTGCTAATGTGCCTGGGGAAGCAGTGGAGGAAGGTCCAAATTCTTGGGCCCTTGCACCCATGTGGGAGACCCAGAGGAAGCTCCTAGTTCTTGGTTTCAGATTGGCTCAGCTCTGGCCATTTGGGCCATTTGGTGAGTGAACCAGCAGATGGAAGACCTCTCTCTGACTCTGCCTCTCTCTGTAACTCTGTCTTTCAAATAAAAAATTCTGAATATATCAAGGAATGCTTCCAATGCTTCTCTTTCCTCCCAGTTTATTCTCGCCCATCCTCCACAAATGCAGGGACCGAATGAAATCTTGTAATCTAAACAAGCTTTGCCGCCATAAAACTCAAACCACATCATGTCTTTATTGTCAAATAAGTTGAGACAACCAGTCAATTTGAGATAATGAAATCCACAAGACAAGAAAGAATTACCCATTCTTTCATTTTCTGGATTCTCCATATCCATACCTATAAATTCTAACTCCAATAAAATAAATGTACTAGGGGCCAGCATTGTGGTATAGTGGGTAAAGCTGCCACCTGCAGCTCCAGCATCCCATATGGGCACCAGTTTGAATCCCAGATGCTCTGCTTCTGATCCAGCTCTCTGCTATGGCCTGGGAAAGCAGTGGAATACGGCCCAAGTCCTTGAGCCCCTGCACCCTGAGGAAGACCCAGAAGGGGCTCCTGGCTCCTGGCTTCGGATTGGCACAGCTCTGGCCATTGCAGCCATTTGGGGAATGGAGCAGCAGACAGAAGACTGACACCTCTGTTTCTCTCTCTCTCTCTCTCTCTCTCTCTGCCTCTGCCACCCTATAACTCTGCCTTTCAAATATAAATAAATACATCTTTAAGAAAAATGTACTAGAGCTTTGTCCTCATTTGTGGCAGAGAGCGTCCAAAACCCTCTGCATTCATGAGCATTAGCAGAGTCTTCTGTTGCACACAAGGAGCCTCTGTCAATCACACCTGGCTTTATGTTAATGAGATGATTCCTGGCAGGGCTCCTAGCTAGCTTGCTTCAGGATGGAGGCTGGGTTGGTGGCCAGAGGAACAAAGCTGATCAGAAGGCTGCGATGTTCTCCACCTCACATAAATCTCCAGGGAAGGGAAGGAGGCTAGAGATTTCACTCAATTTTCAGTGGCCAGCAATTTCACCATGCCCACACAATGAGCTTACAGTAATAATTCCAAAATATTAAAAGCTTCTGAGTTGGCGATTGCACTTCTTATGGTGGGGGGTGCTGCATGCTGACTCCGTGCTCAGGACCCTTCTGTATTTCACCCTACAGGAACTTGCTCATCTAGATTGTCACTTGTACCTTTTATAAAGAGCACTATAATCCTAAGAAAAGCACTTCCCTGCATTCTGTGACTCATTCTGGCCAATTACTGAAGCAGGCTATGGTGAAATCCTGGGAACTTGTGCATCTGCAGAATCTTTGGCAGGAGTAGGAGCCACGTGGAGACCCCACCAATGGTTGACATCTGAAGCAAGGGCTGTTGTGACAGACAGAGCTCCTAACATGTGAGATCTGCTCCACCCCTGCATGGTTAGCGTCAGAATGGAACAGAACTGCCAGACACCTGAGAACCGGCACCTGTTAGAATAAACCACCAAGCACATTTCAACAATTCTGGCCTCACTCTCGAACTGCACTGCTACCCTTCTGGTCCAATCTGGCATCACCTCTTTCCTGACTGCCCACCTAACAGTCTTTCTGCTGCCTCTGTGAACCTGTCATACATCTAACACTCAACCAGAAAAGTGTGGTCTTGAAAATATAAATCACAACATGAGTACATCACTCTTCTGCTTAAAACCCTCCAACTGCCTATTACCCCTAGAATAAAATCCAATCATGTTATTTTAGCTTTCAAGGCCCCTGCCTACATGTGGCTGCTCATCTCATACCATAAACTCTTACTCATAAGTCCTCTCCCTGTTGGCCTTCTTCCTGGTTTTCTGTTGATTAAATGTACAAACACCCACCTGGCTTGGGTGCTTTTGTACTCTTCACTCCTGTGGCCTGACAGTCTCAACCTCTTTTCCACATGCCCATCTGAGCTGTTCTTCCCAAGCCAGCCCAGGGAAGCTGTCCTGGACTCCCACCAGAGATCAATACCACAGCACACTAGTTTAACTCTCTGCATGTCCTTAGCAGCCAACATAGAAGGTAACCTCCATGGGAAACGGAACCTTGCCTGTCTCTTGCCTCACTCCATCTAAAAGACGACCTGACCCACTAGCCATATGTGCAAAATGAGTGGATTTGAAGAAAGCTTTTACATTGGGGAGCGGGCGAGGGGTGATGGGGTGTCAAAAGCTAGGGCTTACCAATAACCAAACGAACTTTCCAGAGAACAGGAGAGGCCATGATTACTCTGTACTGTTTCTCTGCTGTAGCGTCTGACTGATAGGGACTCGTGCTGGGAAAGAAACTATTTCAAGGATTTGCTCCATGAAAGGGGCTGTTTATTAGAGCATCAGCAAATATAAACAAGTTCTCTGAAGCAAAACAGGAGGGCCGGCACCAAACGAGGTTGCTGGCAAGCTTCCGTGCTCAGCACAGTGCTTTCAGCGCCGTTCCCAGGAAGACCATTCATCGCACGAGCCAGTCAGCCTCCTGTCTCCTTGGGCACTAATTGCTCTGCCTGGTTAGACAATTTAGAAAAATGCACCACTCTCAACAAGACATAGGCAAGGGGAAAGGAGAGGGCCTGGCTTTTCAAAAGTACAACAAGTTCTGAGAAAAAGAACACAAAAAAAATTTTCTGAGAGAGGAGAATGCTTCTAATTGGAAACGACCGTCTCATCTGAGACTAGAAAGGGGCTTCAGCACTGTGGCCTTGATGTACTCTGGGAAGCCCAGAGTTCCTGCAGCACCAGTAGGAAGCAGAATCTCAGCGTTTCTTGTGAATCTGGCATCTGAAATGGTAAAAGCTTTTTCCTAAACAGACCCTGAGTGCCACTGCTGGGTCTGTTTGCTGTTCAGGACAGAAATACAACATGGTGCACACAGATACTCAAAAGCACAGGTTCCACATCTCTGGCCAGCAGCCAGGCCGGTGATTAACGCTGCATATTTTTTCTGTGCCATAATTAATGCATCCCACAGGAGATATCACAAATTTCTGAAGGGAAATCCATTCACCGTGTATATTTAAAGCCTTAAGATGGCCACAGCCTTTCCTCCCATAACTCCACAGCCTTAAATTCATTCTGAGAGAAAACCATAAGGAATACAGATGAGAATTTATTCCCAGGGACGTTCAGAATCCTAAAAACTTATGAACAACCTCAATGTCAACAACCAATACAGAGACAATAAAGAAAAGTTACTGAATGTGCCCCTGTTGGAATGCTAGATAGTCATTAAAAATTATACTTAGGAGGAACTTTGAAAAGCACCCTTGTAGCTTAAAGAATTCCACCATACTCCCAAAAGGTTCAGTGAAACACTGGTTAATCCCAAGGAATTTGAGCTTCCTCATATCCTTTTTTTTTTTCTTTTTTGAAATCAGAGATGTTGCTGTGCCGTAGTGCGAAAACAGGGAGGTTTGTTGGAAAGGAGCATAATCTTTGTGTAAATCTATATCCACACCAAAGAAAGAACACCTCTGTCCTTGGCAGAAAGGATGGCAGAGCCAGAATGCGGAATGCCTCCTCCCACCATCTGCTGACATGGTTCTTCCACACGGCTTCATAAGCAGCTGCTTGGCAGCTGTTTCGATCCCTGAGACAGGTAGAGAGAAGAAATGGAAGAGGAACCAGACTCTACAGGGACTCCCACACCATCCAGACCCCCTACTAGAGTTTAACATTATGGAGACAATCATTCATTTCCTTATACAGAGACTCCCCAGGTTGGGTAAATGCTTGCTTAGGTAAGTTTATTTGGCAGCTGGCCCTCCAGGGCCTGTGGGTTTGGCAGTTGGAGCTGATCTAAACTGTCCTGCCTACAAATGGGGAAGTTAGGGGAAGGGTGTTAGTGAGGAGCTATGTGGATGAAAGATGAAGAGAGGACCAGAACTGAAGGACTTCAAGAAAGAACCAGAATATTCCATAGGAATGGATTTTTAAAATATGGTCTATTCATATATTCACCATGGAATATTATTCAGCCCCCCTGAAGAAGGAAATGTCATTTGCAACAACATGATGAACCTGGAGGACATCATGTTAAGTGGAATAAGGTAGGCAAATGCCGTATGATCTCATTTATACATGGAATCCAAAAAACTCAAACACATAGAAGTAGACAGTGGAACAACAGTTATCGAGTAGGGGGAGAGGGATGGATAGACAAAGGGGAGATGCTGCCCAATGGATACAAAGGTTCAGTTACACCAGAGGAATAAACTCTGGTGAGCACCCTAGCGAGGCAGCACATGATGGCTCAAGTAGTTGGGTCTCTGATACCCACAGGGGAGACCCAGATTAAGTTCTGGGTTCTTGACTTCAGGCTGGCCTAGCCTTGGTTGCAGTGGGCATTTGGTGAGTGAACCAAAAGAATACAGATATATTTCTCTCCCTTTCAAATAAATTTAAATATATGTGTATATATTTATGTGTGTGTATATGTATGTATATATAGATATATATATAATTTTATTCTCCCAAGACCACCAGAAAGAAAATCTAAATTTATTAGATTTGCTGTATTAAAGGAGAACAACACTTGACAGAGCATAGCAGTGTCTCAAAATGGGAAAATGGGGAAAACTACCTATAGTTTTGGGGCCTGGGTGATTTTAAGGTGAGTCTTGAAGGTAGGGAAATTGAGATTGGTCATATTTACAATATAATACCCATGGCAGAAGAGGCACCATGAGGCAAAGGTTTTGAAAAGAGATCTGAGGAGCAAGCTGTTACCATTGAGAAATGAACTATTCTACTGTTTCATAGTTTTGTCTTCAAGGAGCAAGTATGTCCTAGAGCAAAGGGCTAAGATTTTTTCCTTGTTCATTTGGATATTGGGATTGTTTCCAGTGTTGTTTAATGCACAGATAGAAAAGTTTGCCTGATCAAAATATTGTTTAACATGGAGAATCATATTGGTTTTAGTCCTTATTGGAATTGAATGAAATTATGGGCAATGTAATTGATACCCTTTCCTGCAGCTCCCTGGGTGTCTGGAAAAACTTGCATTGTTCACTAACGCTTTGTAAAGAACTTCCTGTAGTGGCTCTCAATGACTGAGACAGCATGGTTCCAGTTTCTGTAGTTTTATGAGATAAGGGCATAACCTGTGTAGCCATAGGATCAGTCCAACGAAAATAAAGAGGTTATTCAAGAGAAACAAAAGTTCATGGAAAATGAAGCTAGACCAATGGGTTTTGGAAAACAGACAAATGGACTTAAACTGGGAGCTTTTGAACAGCAAAGGCAGGACAAGAGAATGTTTTTAAAGAAAACAAGTCAAGCCACAGTCTTCTGCTTGGAATATAGAATATACAGGAATATAATGAGGAGTAAGAGAAAAGAAGAAGCCAATAAGACGACTGACATGCAGAATCAACAAGGCTTGGCAAAGGACATTCAAATGCTAGTGGGAAATACAGTAGGGATACAAGCTTATGACCCAACAAGCCACAGAATTCACAGCAAGGTAAATATGAGTTATTAGACATAAGGAACCATGCAGTTAAACTCAGATGCTCAAGTCTCTTGGTTTGGAGAATAATGATGCTTTTGAGAATGAGGAACGTGACACACAGTAGGGAGAGAAGGGAGGAGGTGCACAATGGGCAGCTTAGGCTTCTTTAAGTATTGAATGACCCAAGTCATAACTCCAGTAGGCAGTTAGGAATGTGACGGTGAAGCTTCCGTGAACAGACTGGAGAGAGATGACAACAATCTACCTCTCAAAGGCACCCCACAGGCCAGATCCTGTGCTACATGGTCACAGGTGGGACCTCTGCGTGTCTTGCCATTGCAGCGAGAACAGTTGAGCAGTCTTCTCCCAGGAGAATGCCTGGTCCTTCACCAACATGGCAAACACAAAGGATATATGGAACGTGGTTATACTGTTCCTAAGGGCACCCTCAGCTCCTGCACACTGGGGCTCACCTGGGCAGCTGAACAATTCAACATAATTCCATGCTTTGTTATAACTTTTAAAAAATTTTTCTTCTTCTACACAAGGGGCAAGAAAGATAGAAGAGTGTATGAAAATTTGGAAATAGGCAATTTGTTTACCAGTGGTGAAAAAATTATTCCCTAAAATTATTCTATTCTTGGGAGCTCTTAAATTTCATTCTATAAAGAAGAAAGCTATTGGGGCCAGCACTGTTGCACAGAGGATTAATGCCCTGGCCTGAAGCAACAGCATCCCATATGGGCGCCAGTTCAAGGCCCGGCTACTCCACTTCTGATCCAGCTCTCTGCTATGGCCTAGGAAAGCAGTAGAAGATGGCCCACATCCCTGGGCTCCTGTACCCATGTGGGAGACCCAGAAGAAGCTCCTGGCTCCTGCCTTCAGATCAGCACAGCTCCAGCTATTGCGGCCAATTGGGGAGTGAACCATCGGATGGAAGACCTCTCTCTCTCTCTCTCCCTCTCCCTCTCCCCTCTCTGTGTAACTCTGACTTTCAAATAAATAAGTAAATCTTTACCAAAAAAAAAAAAAAAAGATGAAGAAAGCTATTGTGCAGGCTACTGGGAAGCAGGAGACATCAGCCAACCAGAGGGAAAACTACTGATCAGAGCAAAAGACTGTTGAGAAGCAATGTGCTGAAAGGGGTAGCCTCAGCAGGAGCCCTGGAGAACAAGGACAGGTTCAGTCACTCAGTTTGACAATGAGAGACATTGTGACCTCAGCACAAAGGAGCCACAATGCTTTCCTTGATGTAAAACACCCCAGATCATCTCCTCTACTCCCATACTTCCTTGACAGAACCTCCCCAACTTCTAATAAATCACTACATGCCAGACTCCCCAAATTCCACCAGCTAGCTCATGAAAGCAGAACTTTATATGATTAATAAAACTGTGGGTTTAACAGCACTCTGATCATTTGTAAGACCACATATTTTAATATGCACACAGAAAATTCACTTGCAAAAACACACTTGTGGCCAATTTTCTGTTCTCTGTCACAAAGTAGCTTCAGGCTGAGTTTCCAAAGACCACATATTTGTAGCTGCATTTCTGGAACAGTTCTAATAAAGAACTCTACACTCATCACCTTCCCAAGCAGATGACTTTAAGATTTTATTTATTTATTTAACAGGTAGTGTTACAAGCAGTGAAAGAGAGACAGAGAGAAAGGTCTCCCTTCTGTTGGTTCACTCCCCAACCGGTTGCAACGGAGCTGTGCCGATCTGAAGCCAGGAGCCAGGTGCTTCTTCCTGGTCTCCCATGCGAATGCAGGGGCCCAACCAGTTGGGCCATCTTCCACTGCCCTCCTGGGTCACAGCAGAGAGCTGGACTGGAAGAGGAACAACCGTGACTAGAACCTGGTGCCCATATGGGATGCCAGTGCTGCAGGCAGAGAATTAACCTAATGCACCACGGTGCTAGCCCCAGCAGACCACTTTTGATCATCATTATAAAGACGTTTTATTTATCAGTTCATATCCTAAATATTCATGTTATTCTCCACTTTAGTGTATTTATTGGGAAAACTTACCTATATCCCTCAAGTGGTGTTTGGTTTGCAATTAATCCAGCTTCTGGTATCCTCTTTTAACACACTGGAATTCCATGCTTGAACTCCATGCACCTATTATGAGGAATGATCTTAATCCCCAGTTTCACATATGTTCTACTATAGGACAGGGATATCCATGTCATCTGCACCTGATCATTAGTTTAGGCATTATCCTTAGTCTATTTTCATTACCAGACATTCAATTCCAAGGAATATTTGGCAACTACAACTTTCAAGGTTGAATCCCTCAGGCAAACAAATTAATGTTATTGTCTAGTTCAAAGAACCCTACATTTAACCCAACATGCAAAATATTTTCCAAATCATTAACCATTCTCAGTTTAAAAACTCTTTGGTCTATACAAATAAATCCACAGCAGCATGAGCAAAATGATCTTTTATGTACATTAGATTAAGCAATTTCATAAAGATAACTGATTTTTAACAAATGCATTCCAAGTTCAATAATGCAAATGGATGAGTCAAACAAAACCAAATTGAGAGAGCAACAGAACCAACAGAATACACTTGCAAACAATTATGTATGCATAGACAAATAGGATTAAAAGATAATGGAAGTAGGAAAGCTAACGTGGTAATATGGGATGTGCAGCTGGATGCCCCTTCAAATCCAGCTTCCTGCTAATGTTCCTGAGAAAGCAGGAGAGGATGGCCCAAGTGCTTGGACCCCTGCCACCCATGCAGGAGACCTTGAAAGAATTCCAGGCTCCTGGCTTTGGCTGGCCCAGATATGGCTGTTGTAGGCATTTGGGGAGTGAACTATCAGGTGGAAGGTATCTCTGTCTTCTGTCTCTCCCTCTCTCACTCTTTAGATAAATAAAATCTTTAAAATTATAATGTGGGGTAAGCATTTAGCCTAGCAGTTAAGGTGCCAGCAACCTATAGTACAGTACCTGGATTCTCTTATTGGGTTCCTAACTCCAGCTTCTTGCTAATGCAGACCCTGCAAGGCAGCAGGTAATAGCTGCAATAACTCTATTCCTGATACCCAAGTAGGAAACTTGGATGCAGTTCCCAGTTCCCTGCTTCAAACTTGGTCCAGTCTCATATTTCAGGCATCTAAGAAGTGAACCAGCAGATGGAAGGAAGATATCTCTCCCTCTCTCTCTCAAATAAATGGATATATAATTTTTCATGCCTTTTTGAATCTCTCATGCATGTGTGTTTACATGTTTATCCAATTGTACATGTTTTATCCATAATTTTTTCAGATTTACTTCCAGCAGCTGGCTTGTATGAGAGTGTGAGCTGGTAAGTCTGAAGTCCACAGGCTGGGTGAAAGGCTAGAAGCTTAGAAAGGATTTCATAATTTTTTTTTTTTTTAGAGAGAAAAAAGAAAGTGTTTACTCTTACAACCTTCACCTGACTAGATGAGGCCCATTCATATTATAAAGTTCATCTCGCTTATTTAAAATCAGTTGATTGCAGATGTTAAACACATTTGCAAAATATTTTCCTTCAGTTTACTGTTTAAGTAATTTGGTACTGTGACCTAACAAAGCTGACACATAAAACCAATTGTCACAATGTTACAGTCCTCATTAATCCACAATATCCTTAAAGTTCCATCATTAGCCAAGACTATCATATGAGGGAGGATGCTACCAGGACATCACAGACACTGCTTTCCCTGTGCAAGAGGTCAACTAATGATAGAAACTTATGTCATAGGAAATTGCAGAAATATATAAATGCTCTAATGATGTAGGCTGTAGAGAGACATTCCTCTAAAGCCAAAACTCAACACTGACTAATTCATTTTTCATCTTTGATGCACTTTTGCTGTCAAATCCAATCATTTATTTGAAACAAACCAAAAGCACATTAATAGAAAGTGTTATCTTAGACGCAGTCTCAAATTATACCAACTTTAATTTCATCCAAAATATGTAATAATTTCCTATTGTAAATTTTAAAATATTGTATAAAATAATTATGAAGCAAATTCTAAGCCTTCCACTTACTGAATATTCTTTTCAGCTTTCCTCATGGTTTAATCATGTAAGAGTGACATAAACAAGAAAAAGACGGGAAGAAATAGAGGACATAATGTCAAAATCACTTATTCTAGCTGTTATATTTCTTTCACATTCCAGTTAGCTTCCTTTTTATTCTTTATATATTTTAAAATTGCCCTTTGAAAGTTAGAATATCACAAATCACTTATCTTGAGCTTCACGACAGTTAATTTTAAGTGTCAAGTTGGCTGTAGGGTGTCCATTTGGCCACCATAGATGTTGCTTGGAAGGTGTTTATGGACGTGACTAGCATTTGAATCTGCAGAAGCTGGTAGCAGAGATTACCCTCCATAATGCCATGGGCCTCATCCAATCACTTGATGGTCTTAAGAGCAAAGATTGTAGTTACCTGGTCTTTTAAGAATTATCATGACAGCAATATACAAATCCTGAATGATCCTCTAGCCTGCCATCCCAAAGAATGCAAACTCAAGACTGCAACCCCAACCCTTAGCTGAGTTTTCAGCCTACCAGTCTGTACTACCAATTTCAGAATTGCCAGCCTTCAGAATCAATCTAAGCAACCAATCAATAGATAAATTTATGTATGGTGACAATTGTGTATATATGTGTGCGTGTGTGTGTGTGCTTCTCTAGAGAATTCTAAATAATGCAAGTTCTTCCCTGATTTTAGCATTAATATTTTAGACAAGATACCACCTATTGTAACAAAAAAGGTTTCATTGATATTATATACCTATTTTGCCATTAATTCGGTAATTTAATTCAACAATATGAGGTCACTTAAGTCTTAAGCTGAGAGATTTGGTGTATGTTTATTTTATTCTTTTTGACCCCTCAAGCAGCCACGTACCTGTTGTTCATCCTTATACCGTGGTTAGGAAAACTGGGTACACTCTATTCTCCATCCAAAACCTGTGACTTTATTGCCTAAGGCTTGTTAGGTAATGGATATTGGCTGGTATGAATGGATGCCAGGTTTTCAACATGGAACCTGCATACCTATTCCTGGAAGGCATAAGGATTTGCCATGGTGCAACCAGGAAAGCAAAACAATATGGTAACTTCGGGCTGTGGACTGTAATGGCTAAGGACAATTCTATGAGGCTTTCTTAATGTCCGCTTCTGTGGAGCCATTCAATCAATTGGCATTCACCTAATTAACAGGGTGAGAATTACCATGATTAAGGAACAGAGGAAACGCATAGCAGACGTTTAATGATGTGAACATGAGTCTCTTGTGACACTGCTTTATTGATAAGGTTTTGCTGAAATGGGGAAGATTTTCCCTGTTGCTAAGGCAACCTGCCTACAGGAACAACCGATCTATACATCATTCCAGCAAGTGGTCTTTGCAATTTAATTAAGGGAAAAAAAAATAAATGTAGCTACAGACCCAACATCAGAGAGAAGATAGCAAAATAAAATATAGAAGGGGGAAAGACAGTGCCCAGGATGGTGGGTTTGAAAAAACATGTTGGTGCCATCTGGTCTCTCTCCCTCGTCCCCTACCCCACAGGTCTTATTTCTTTCTACCTCCCTGTGCTTTCTGCTTTCTGGTCTCACTAGCCTGTTTGTTATCTCTTAAGTATGCCACACAGCTCCTGCCCCAACTCTACATTTGCCATTTAGTCTGTTTGGAAATATTCTTCAATAGATACACACGCAGCTCCCTTCCTCTCACAGCCTACAGACCTTCTTATTGGAGAATCCCTTCTGGCTACTATGTATAAAATAGCCCTTGCCACACCCTATCATTTTGCCCTACCTCATTTTTTTTCTTCAGATTATTTATCACCATGTGATATTAAACATGCATGTACTGTTTACTGTCAGTGTCCCTTGCTAGAATGTAAGCTCCATGAAGAATAAATGATGGCTGTCTTGGCCCCTTGCTCTGTCCTCAGCACCTTAAACAGTGCCTTGTTCCTTATACTTATAAATTTATGTGTATTAATAAGTGAGGTTCTGGTCTCAATCTTTAAAAATCCAGTCAGGGAGATAAAAACCTGGACAGATAAAACAAGCATATAATATTAATATGATAGGAAATGGCAAGACAAAACATAATCCCAAAGCAGGTGCAACAGGACATAGTCCGAGTTAGATGCTCACATCAGAAGGATCCTTTCAGCACCTCATGGATGATTGCAGCTGGTATTAAGCTGTTATTCGATAGACAACAATAAAGTCAATATCTCCTTATTACTAATAAGACCTTGAACAGGCTCCTCATTTGAGACAGCATTGCCATGCTGTGCTTTGAACACTGACGCACATCTGTGGCTTTGGATCTCTGTCCCTACCAAATCAGATCATCTTTATTGTGATAAATTCCATTATTCAGAGATATTTGCAAACAACATAAATTGGCACTTAAGCAGAAAAACGAGTTAATAAAGGATAATTAGCAGCTCTTGGAATCTTCAGATGAATCAGAGAACAGGTTTATTCATAGGCAAGTGACCAGGAACAACACTTACGTTATACCATCTTGCAGTCACAGGCCACTGACAATGTCCCAAAGCAAAGGCTCAGGCAAGCAACTCATGTGTCTGAAGCCAATCATGTTTGCCACCTCTGATCTCAGTTGCCAGCTTCTAACAAAGCCAGCATGAAAACTGCATGCAATGCCCTTGCTTCCTTTGGCTGCTCTTTCTAAATCAAAGTCAACCCAAGGGCACCTCATTGTTCAGTCTGAGTCTTAGGCCTGTGCCTACTTGCAAAGGGTACCATTATGCCAAGCCATACTGGAGCCAGTGGCATAGTGGAGATCTGTATTGCTGATCCTGACTTTTTAAAATTTTCTCCATCATGGATTTTTAGAACTTTCAGTTTTAAAATATTGCATTAAAATTATTTGTTGACTACTGAGAATTTTTGGTGTCCCCTTGTCTCCCAGGGTGAGTACCTCACTCAACCCCACCCACTCACTCACCGTTCAGCTCTGGCAGAAGCTACCAGGAAAGTGGCCTTCTGGGCTGTGGTATACACAAGAATGGCCCACAAGATGTCATCATGCCAATCCCCATAACCTGGGAATGCCTTACCTTATATGGCAAAAAGGAATGTGACTAGGGAGCTCGAGATGCAAAAAAGTAACCCTGGGTCATCAAGATGGGCCTCATCCAAATACAAGTGTCCTTGCAAGGGAAGGTATGGGAGGCAGCGCTAGAGAGAAGTACAGGTGACAACAGGACATGGGACAGAAAAAACTTGGAAACTGTGCTGTGGCTTTGAAGATAGAGGACCAGGCCGAGAAGATGGGCAGCCTCTGGATGCTGGGAAAGGCAAAGAAACAGATTCTAGAGGCTCCAGATGGAAGGCAGCCTCCATCACTCCCGTTTTACCCCCAGAGAGACTGAATGCGACTTCCAATCTCCAGACATACAGGATCATAAATTTGCTGTTTATAGGCCACCACATTCATGGCAGTAGGAAACTAATACAGTCATGGAATTCTTTGGATAGCATAACATGGTTTGATATGAAGGGGAGATCAGAAGGAATACAAGGCCGGTGCCGCGGCTCACTAGGCTAATCCTCCGCCTTGCGGCACTGGCACACCAGGTTCTAGTCCCGGTCGGGGCGCTGGATTCTGTCCTGGTTGCCCCTCTTCCAGGCCAGCTCTCTGCTGTGGCCAGGGAGTGCAGTGGAGGATGGCCCAAGTCCTTGGGCCCTGCACCCCATGGGAGACCAGGATAAGTACCTGGCTCCTGCCATTGGATCGGTGCGGTGCATTGGCCGCGGCAGCCATTGGAGGGTGAACCAACGGCAAAGGAAGACCTTTCTCTCTGTCTCTCTCTCTGTCTACTCTGTCAAAAAAAAAAAAAAAAGAAGAAGAAGAAGAAGAAGAAGGAATACAACTGTCCATCCCTCAGCAATTGTAAACTTCTATCTATGTTTTTGTGGGTTTGTTTGTTTGTTTGTTTTTGGACAGGCAGAGTGGACAGTGAGAGAGAGCGAGACAGAGAGAAAGGTCTTCCTATTCCATTGGTTCACCCTGCAATGGTTGCTGCAGCCGGCGCACCGTGCTGATCTGAAGCCAGGAGCCAGGTGCCTCTCCTGGTCTCCCATGCGGGTGCAGGGCCCAAGGACTTGGGCCATCCTCCACTGCACTCCCGGGCCACAGCAGAGAGCTGGACTGGAAGAGGAGCAACCGGGACTAGAACCCGGAGTGCCGGTGCCGCAGGTGGAGGATTAGCCTATTGAGCCACGGCACCAGCCTCTTGTGGTTCTTATAATCAGTCTACAGACAAACATTTGTCAGGATAAATTATTTCTTTGCTTGGGCTCTGGTCATTAATTCAGCAGGTATATTGAATCATTTTGTGTGTACAAAGGGATTCAAAAAGTGCATGGAACTAAGAGATGAAGCTTATTTCATTGCTAAAAAAAATTGAAATCCATCATAGTTTCTCGATAATATATTTTCCATGAACTTTCTGAAGACCTGTGTATATGTTCAATCATCCTAGGTTGACTCAACTGCTGGTGAATGAGACAATTGCCTTCTACTACTTTGCAAATCTTCCAAACCAAAGCACAGGGGGCTGGCGCTGTGATGCAGTGTTAAAGCCCTAGCCTGCAGCACCGATATGGATGCTGGTTCAAGTCCCAGCTGTTCCACTTCAGATACAGCTCTCTGCTCTCGGCCTGGGAAAGCAGTAGAGGATGGCTCAAGCCCTTGGGCCCCTGCACCCACATAGGAGACCCGGAAGAAGCCCTTGGCTCCTGGTTTCGGATTGTCCCAGCTCCGGCTGTTGCGGCCATTTGGGCAGCATACCAGCAGATTGAAACCCCCCCCCCAACTCTTTCAAATAAATAAAATTAAAACCTTTATCAAAAAAAAAATAATAAAAAAAAGCACAGAACTACAGAACTTAAGTCATAGGTTCCTCTCATTAAGAATAACAACAAAATGACAGAGTAGTGCTTCTTGTGCTATTTATTAGAAAACAAGGACTTTCTGTCTTTATTATCAGTGATTTATAATGTGAATTATTATATTATATATTATATATGTGAATTATTATATTATAATGTGGAATAAAAATAGCCCACTTGAATTGTTTGACTAATGTTTGATTTTCTATGAAAATATAAAATGCTATGAGAGTATAAAAGGTAATTTTTCTGTTTCTTAGAAAAACCATATTTACCTCCAGAAATTTAAGTTCACGGTGCTTCCAGCAACCAAATGAAGACTACACTTGTGAGTTAAATAGATAAAAGACAGTCCCTAATGTAAATATAGATTACATTCCAAAACTGTGTTTGTTGGTCAGGATTTTAGAGCTAAAAATTGAATTATCATAATCATAACACTATGATGATTAACACATAACAAACATTGTAATTGAATTATTGCAACATAGATGAATTACTGTGTTTGTGGAAGGTGGTATGTGAATTCCATTCTTGGGAGGGCTCAGCTGTATCCAGCAGATCATTTGAATAGCACATAGCAGGGTGTGCCCTAAGGATGGAAACAACTTGGAGAGAGAATGGAGGCTGAGAGAGGTGAAGCTAGGTTTAGGAGAAGGGCTTCTAAATATTTTGTTTAGCTCCCTTCTCCAGATCCATGAGGAATAAATCTCAGTTCTTTCTAAGTCACCCAGGCCATAGTATTCTGTTACAGCAGCCTGAGTAGACTAAGACATACATATATAAACATTACACATATACACACATGGATAATAGCTTCTGCACAGCCTCTGGAGCCTGGGCTCTACACTGGAACCTCTGGCCTATTCTAGCACAACCCCCTCTTAATGGATCTCCTTATTTCCACTCTCATTTCCTATAATTCATTTTCCACAGGGCAAAAGCAAGTTTGATCACATGATTTTCTCTGCTTAAAATTCTCCAACAGCTTTTCACTGCACTTTAAATTAAATCTAAATTCCCTCCCTTGACCTACACCAGTTTCCATGCTCTGGTCTTACACACTTCTCAGAGCTACTATCTGAGTCCCGGCCTCTAAGCTTAGCCACATGGTCCTTTCTCCTAGCCTGCCAACATACAAACCTTCATTCCCACTTTGAGGCCCCTGGACCAGCTCTTCTCTCTGCCCTGAATGTTCTTCACAAGGCCTACTCCTTATGGTCATGTAGATCTTGTATGAATAGCTCCTCCTACAAGAGAGTACTCATATATACAATTTCAAAATTTTTGCACCAAAAATTAACTCACCCTTTTATTCCATTTTCTACAAGTCTAAGTCCCCTTGTACTCTAAGGTCCCTCAGTTGATCCTGTCACTTACTAACCCATTACCTGGGGTGAATTCTTAGCCTCTCTCTTACCCTAACCTGATGTTCAGTTGCACATATATGTTCACATATGTTTATATACTAGTATATTCTATCAGATAAAATAAGAGAACTTAGCTATCACATTAACTACTCTACTTGGCTCACAGCAGAGTCTCAGTGAATATTTGCTAAATAAGTAAATTAATGAAGTACTTCATTTATAGACATGTGATAAACCATTGATTTGAAGTCAGTTGGACTGAGCAGGGAATGATTTTAGTGAGCCTAGTTTTATTTAATTCCTTCTAACAAGCAACCTATTGGGAAAAAAGAAGTAGGTAGCTTTATAAAAATAGCCTGACAAGGGCTCAGATTTCTTTGAAACACCTACAAGCAAAGGAGTTTCAGACTAACAAGAGGATCACAGGTTTCCAAAAATAAATGTCCCTTTGAAAACAGGCAACCTGCCATGCTTTGTAATGGAGCTCCATGACTGGGCCCTTTCTAGGAAACCCCAGTGATGCGCATCTTATTCAACAGCCTCTAATTGGCTGTGTTCCTAAAGGGCCTTAAAATAAATAACAGGCCTTATCTGATCTGAACTGCAGCCAGCCCTTGTCATCTGGAGGAGGCAATGCTCTGGTGAGAGATATCACATTGGGAAAGGAATGTTCAATTTTCCTGTGTTCCTGAACAAGATGTTTGCATGGAAAAAAATGTTAATTTGTATGTTCCTATTTAAAAGAACCAAGCTGTGATAGAACAATCCTTATAGAAGGTTCATACCCAGACAACTTGCTAAAATAAATAGCCAAGGACTTTAGAGTCAGCCACTGGATCTTTATTATTTTGCAGACAGAATTGCCATTCAAACACCTGAGTTATAGATTAGGCAGAATCTTTCACATATATACTCACACAGAGGAGGCATACATGTGTGTTCATACATATGCCTTATCCAATAAAAATAAATTACATCAAATGATATCTTGTTAACACTTGATATGAATATAACTCAGTGTCCAAAATCTTCCAGAAATATTTGTCATTTTTTTAACCACAGAATTAAGTACTTTGTCTCTAACAGAGGCATTTTGATATTAAATGTGGAGTTGAGGATGTCATTTTAGAGTTGGAAACCGATCTCTTTCCTGAGGCCACTCTGTTTGTATGGCTACTTTCCTAGTCCCAGTGTGTTGTTTTAGAAAAAGAGCTCTGCTCACCTAGAAGTGAGTTCTGCCCTCACCATCCAGTTGGAAGACACTCACAGGAACTTAGGCTCCCACTTGTGTACCTAATGTCTGCAAGCACAAACACACTCACACCCTCATCCACCTCTTTTGACTAACAGCTCAGATAATAGTATCAGTGTCTTAGTCATTCGGACTACTTCAGTGAAAACAAAGACACTTCTGCCTCCCCTGACTTTCCTCACATTTTCCTTCAGAAGAAAGATCCTGTCAGAAACTATTATGACATGCTAGAAACTGAGTGCTTTTTGCAAGCTAGGTGCTTTTTTTTTCTTGACAGGCAGAGTGGACAGTGAGAAGAGAGACAGAGAGAAAGGTCTTCCCTTTCCATTGGTTCACCCCCCAATGGCCACTGCAGCCAGCACACCACCCTGATCCAAAGCCAGGAGCCAGGTGCTTCTCCTGGTCTCCCATGGGATGCAGGGCCCAGGGACTTGGGCCATCCTCCATTGCACTCCCAGGCCCCAGCAGAGAGCTGGACTGGAAGAGGAGCAACCTGGACAGAATCTGGCGCCCCTACCAGGACTAGAACCCGGGGTGCCGGCGCCACAGGTAGAGGATTAGCCTATTGAGCCACGGCACTGGCCGTGAAGAGCTTTTATGCATGGAGCTGGCATTCTAAAGAAGCAACCCAGACAGAAATGGTAGACTCAGCTAAAGGCAAGAACAGAGGCAAAGAACTGACAGGTGAAGAGCGTAATGGGAATCATACAGAGTTTCCCATAACCCCGCAGTCTCTCCCACGCCTTTACTGCAGAACTATTTGCAATAGGTTCTTCCATTTGCGGAGTAGTTTGGGACTGCAATTGAGTTTATTAACCCTCTGCCCCACCTCAAAATGGCTACCACACCTTAAGCAGAGGACCTGCATTAGATTTATATTTATATTATACTAATAAGAGTTGAATACAGGAATTGAAGACACGGTGGTTGGTCCAGAAGTCAGGCTTGACCAATTAGAGCCCTTCCTTTGATTTTTTTTTTCTAAAAGATTTATTTATTTGCAAGGCAGAGGCAGAGATAGAGACAGAGACAGAGACAGAGAAAGAAGTCTTCCATCTGTTGGTTCACTCCCCAAGTGGCCTCAACAGCCGGAGCTGGGCCAATCCAAATCCAGGACCCAGGAGCTTCTTCCTGGTCTCCCACATGGGTGCAGGGGCACAAGGATTTGAGCCATCTTCCACTGCCTAACCAGGCCATAGCAGAGAGTTGAATTGGAAGTGGAGTAACCGGGACTTGAACCAGTGTCCATATGGGATACCAGCACTACAACCAGCGGTTTTACCTGCTGTGCCACAGTGCTGGCCCCAAGTTAAACTTTTATAGCTCACCATATGATAAGGGTTCTAAGCACCCTCGCATGTTTTGTTTTCTCAACCATGCAGTAAAGGTGTTGAGAATAAGAGTTCATCTCTCACTGTTTCAGTAGCCTCCATGGTATCCACTATGGTGTTTGGTGCCAGGCTCTAAATCAATTAATGATGCTTTTGAGATAAAGTTCTTACTGTCTCTCCCAATTCATATTCAAACAAGACAGGTATAGGAAGAATTCTGGTAAAAATGGAGCTGAGAGTGTTAGACAGGTGAACTGAGGTGATGGTGGCTCCTATCATGGCCAGACTCCAAGTTATGGAAATAAAAGGAAAAATCCTGATGAAGGAAACATGGAAGAGCTTTTCAAAATGGCATCAGGAGGAAACTGGGGAAGCAAGACTGATAAAACAATTCCAGCTCCTCCTGGAGTGTACACTGTTTCCCTTATACTTTAACTACAGCTTTCTAGAACAAACAGTTCTATTGTGTCCAGAGATTCAACATTAATATTAAGGGTTTACCAAATTCTTGTTTTATTGACAATTTTACTAAGTACATATATTCTTTTTTTTATTGTCTACTGGTCTCATGACCCCTGTCACACAGCCCCTGTTCTCAATTGCGAAAGAGTTCTCCCAATGGGGCCGGTGCCATGGTGCACTAGGTTGATCCTCCGCCTGCGGCACTGGCATCCCGTATGGGCGCCAGTTCTAGTCCCAGCTGCTCCTCTTCCAGTCCAGCTCTCTGCTGTGACCCAGGAGGGCAGTGGAGGATGGCCCGGGTGCTTAGGCCCCTGCACCCACGTGGGAGACAAGGAAGAGGCATCTGGCTCCTGGCTTCGGATCAGCACAGCTCCAGCCATTGCAGCCATTTGGGGAGTGAACCAACGGAAAGAAGACCTTTCTCTCTGTCTGTCTCTCTCTCTCTCTATGTCTAATTTTACCTGTCAAATAAATAAAATCTTAAAAAAAAAGAGTTCTCACAACAAAATATTCTTTACTATTTTAAAAGTAAAACACTGTTTTCTCATAAGTTCCCACCTTTCTAAGTTCCCTGCCTTTTTTGGAACACTTGAGAGCTAGCTGAATCTGTATTTTATAATTACATCCTAATATCTTTCTAACATTTGCAGCTTCCTGCATTTCAATTGATTGACAAAAGTGGCCCCCGATAGTGCTGATCCCCTGATGTTCAAACATTATAAACCCCTTCTATCCTATGTCAGGACAAACAGCTTACAACAGATGAGATGGACTTTCAGTTTTGGTATTCAGGTATGAAAGGATAGTTTCCATCTTGGGAACTCTCTAGCTTCATGGTTCTCTTGCTGGGATATCACTGGGTCTGGAGAAAGCCAGAGACCACATTATGAGCAATCCAATGGACAGCCCATTGAGCAAGTAACTGAAGTGTCCAACAACTGCCAGTGAGGAGCTAGAGGCTGCTGAAAACCATAAGTAAACCAGTTCCCATGGTCCTATAAATAAGTCAAGGATCCAGAGGCATCTAAGATGACAATTTAGCATCCAGGCATTACATAGTCTCAGTTGCAGAGTTGACACTGGGGGCCAGAAAGTAAACAAACAAACAAAATGTCACAAAAGAAAAGGGGTTGATGAGATCCAGAGATCTTGGAAGGAAATCAGAAAGTCATTTTTGCTATGAACCAATCAGGTTTTTGGGACAAGAAATTCAATGCCAATGTAAGAAACAGAACACTGAGGTCTTAATAGCTCAAACTGGCAAGTATCTAAAAGCCAAAAAGGCATGAGAAATCAGAATATGAACAATAGTTCATCCTAGGATGAGAATGATTTGTCCTGGATTCCAATGACTTTATATTAAGTGTGTGTGTGGATCTGTGTCTAAAAGAAAACAGCAGAACGTTGTGAAAATATGAATGACTGGGGCTGGCGCCATGGCTCACTTGGTTAATCCTCCGCCTGCGGCGCTGGCATCCCATATGGGCACCGGGTTCTAGTCCTGGCTGCTCTTCTTCCAGTCCAGCTCTATACTGTGGCCCAGGAGGGCAGTGGAGGATGGCCCAAGTGCTTGGGCACCTGTACCCACATCGGAAACCAGGAAGAATCATCTAGCTCCTGGCTTTGGATCAGCATAGCTCTGGCTGTGGAGGCCATTTGGGGAGTGAATCAATGGAAGGAAGACATTTCTCTCTGTCTCTGTCTAACTATGTGTCAAAAAAAAAAATCATTCATATATATATATATGAATGATCAGTGTGTCATCTACTGCCAGGTCAGAGGCTGGAGACTTTAAGGCCAGGTTACAAACTTTTCTTCAGGAATTTACATTTGCCAGATGTCTAGCAATTGATACTGACCAAACCATAAACACATGTCTCCTCATCAGACACTTCACTCCCGTTGGTTCACTGACACTCTTGTCCATGTTTTCCAGTGCTGGATTATCTGTCCCCTTCTTCCTTGACTTTTTCAAATAGTACTGGCTCTGTTACATTCCACATATACCTCTCGTAATGTGTGATATTTTGACCAGCCTTCTAGTTTATGCTAGTTTTTCCATTCTCTGAAACCCTCTGGTACTTAGGATGTAAACCACAGAATTTAGTGCTTGGTTGTATATTGTGTTATTGATTTTTCTTCAAAATGTTTCATCTTTTCCTAAGACTATAAGACCTACTTCTTTGGAAGTAGCAAAGTCAATGGTTTCCAAATCCAACCACATATTAAAATCACCTTTGATGTCTTTTCAAAGATTTCTTTTAAAAAGAGATTCTAAGTCTCTGTGTCCAATTTATTGAGTCAGAATTTGGGAGGCTGGAGTCCAGGAGAATATCAAATTAACTGCTCCTGAGATGGTTGTTGCAAAGTTATAACTGCACAGCTGCACAGAATTATGTTGGGTACTCCATTAAATATTCATGAAGCATTTTCTGATAAACTGAACTGACTCTTCTAATCTGATACACTGGTTTTCCTTAATGATAGATGTTACAGAAATAGGAAAATAGCATAGGCCAAATGGACTGAACTCTGACTACATAAAGTTGACTTGCTCATTTCTTACTTGGTTAGAATTAAAATCTTTATACATCCAAAGTAGAGAAATGGATAGATATAAAGATAAAGCAAATATAGGAAAATATTAATAGTATAGTCCAGGTGATAAGTATATAAGCATTTATTTAAAATTCTTTCAATTTTACTATACATTCAACTTTTTCTTAATAAAGTGTTAAAAATGAAAAAAAAAATCTACACCTTGAGAATATTCAAACTAAATTTATTCCCACTGGATTATATTAGTCCATCCTTTCTTTTCTCCCATCCTTCCACCTTCCTTCTCATTTTTGAGTATAGTCACTAAAACAATCTTAAAAGTATAGGAATAGGTCTCTTAGAACTGAGCTTAGCTGGGTATTTTATGAATGAAATATTTTAATCTTGCAAAAACACTAGCTCTAAAACTTGACCATCAATACTTTACTAAAACAAATCGATCTACATGAAATAATTCCATACTTTGATAAAGTCAATGAAAGATATGAGAAGGGGGCTGGTGCTGTGATGTAGCAGGTAATCTGACGCCTACAGTGCAAGAATCCCATATGGGTGTTGGTTCAAGTACCAGCTGCTCCACTTCCAATCCAGCTCTCTGCTATGGCCTGGGAAAGGCCCAAGTAGAGATGCAGAAGAAGCTCCAGACTCCTGGCTTTGGATTGGCTCAGCTCCATCCATTTCAGCCATCTGGGGAGTGAATCAGCAGATGGAAGACCTCTCTCTCTCTCTCTTTCTCTCTCTCTGCCTCTGCCTCTCTGTAACTCTACTTTAACAATGGGAATATTATATGTACCCCCATGTTTATTACAGCTCAATTCACGATAGGTAAAAAATAGAATCAACCCAAATGCCTGTGAACTGTAGACTAGATAAAGAAATTATGGGATATATACACCATGGAGTACTACACAGCAGAGGGAGGGAGGGAGAGGGAGGGAGAGGGAGGGAGAGGGAGGGAGAGGGAGGGAGAGGGAGGGAGAGGGAGGGGTTAAATCATGTTGGTGGGAATGTAAAGTAATATAACCAGTACAGTAAATATGGAGGTGTCTCCAAAAACTAGAAATAGAACTACCATATAATCTAGCAATCCCACTGCTGAGTATACTATTATAGCCAAATGAAACAAAATCAGTAGGAGTAGGTTGAAGAGATGTCTGCACTTGTGTGTTTATTACAGTGCTATTCACAGTAGCCAAAATATAGAATCTACCCAGATACTCCTTGATGGATGAATGGATAAAGAAAATGTGGCATATGCATGCAATAGAATATTATTCAACCACAAAATAGAACAAGATTCTGTCCTTTACAGCAATATGGATAGAGCTGGAGGGCATTGGGTGAAGTAAAGTAAGTCAGGCACTGAGACACAAATATTGCATGGCATGTTCACTCTCATATGATCTCATGGAAGGAGAGAGTAGAGTGAGGACAGGGGATAGCAAGGGAGGATGAAGAGAGGATGCTTAACAGTTACAAGACTACAGCTGGATAAGAGAATAACACCAAATGTTCTAGAGTGTGGAATAACCATAGCTGACAATAATTAACCATACATTCCAAGATAGCTAGCACAGGGAATGTTGAATGTTCCCACCACAAAAAAATGATAAAGGTCTGAAATGATGGATATGCCAACTACCCTGATCTGATAAGCATGCATTATATACATGTATTATAATAAAATATATCTACCCCATAAATATGTAGAATTATAATGTATTAATTCAAAGTAAAAATACATATGCCAACAAGTTCCTCCTCTAAAAATGACATTAATTTGTTTTCTTCCCCAAATAATTACCAATAAGACACTTCACCACCAACAAATGAGATAATTTACTATTCATCAAAGTGCATCTTGCACTTTCTTGCCCCCATGTCTTTTAATCACTCCTCCTACCAAATGCTCTAATAATACTCCCTTCACCCAACTATTTTCACCCTAACTACACTTTTTGTACTTATCCCAGTCATTCTGATGTGGGGTAACTAGGCGAGGAGCAGGGTCCAGGTGAGCTGGAATTTTTGCTAGTCCTGAAAGGTAACTTAATCCCTTCACCTGTCAGGTTGATACACCCACATTCCCAAGGTGCACTTAGGTCTCATCTGGGACCAGGAAGGAGAAGACAACATGATGAACACATGGAAGTTAAATTCCGTGTGGAGGTGCCATTAAAATCCCAGATGGCTTCATGCATCCTAAGACCCCACTCCATTTGTTCCCTCAATTAAGGCACCAATCTACCTCAAAGATACTGAGCATACATAGAGCAAGCATACTACTTGCTAGAGTAGTACTCAGACTTCCTCTTACTCTTTCTCTCTCCCCTCAGAAGCAAAGCTCTGGCCTACACATGAGGGGTGGCCTACGCTCACCCATGGATGTGTGTTCATTCTCACTTTTAAATAAAACCTGTTATTTGTGCACGCTATATATGCCTCAACTTTGACTTCTTCTAACTGGGGGAGAGATAGGTGCAAGAACTTGGATCCTAGGCCCATATCAATTCTTCCTCTGTGAAGCCTTGCAGACCACTTCATCCCAGAGTCACTTCTCTGCGTCCTGAATTTCTTAGATATATACACCATGAAATAGTTATTTGGAAATCAGTGAGAAAGTCTTTCTTATAGTTTCTAAATCATCACTCACTGACAATTCATCTTACCAGTTGTTTTGAATCCTTTTAGATACAGAAAACGTTCTCATATTTCTTTGTGAGCTCTACAATGTCCTACACTGGGAGAACAGTGTGCACTTCTAGCATGATTATTGTTCCTTTATGGGAAAAGAACCAGGAAAAAGACACACAAAGCAACAGTTAATATTTACCAAGAGTTTACTTGTCTACCAGATACTTAGTGCTCAAGCTACTATTTATATATTATATGACTTACTCTTCTTGACATATTGGGAGATAAGAAAATCTTATCATTTTACAGCTGAGGGGCGTCAGGCACAGAGCAGTTGAGTGTATGGACCGTGGTCCTGCAGCTAGCAAGTGACAGAGCATTTGAAGTCAGCTGCCTGATTGGCTCCAGAGCCATGTTCCTAACAGCTATGTAGATGTCAAGGCAGAGGGCGAGTACCTCTCTGGTGGGGACGGAGTATTTGTTCTGACGAGTTTTCATCCCCTACACAAGTATCCCAGACAAGCTGTGCTTTGTGAAATTTGCCCACTTTCAAATCAAAATTTGCTTCTCTGCACCACACAGCCTCCCACCCCCAGGTTGAGTTCAGGCTTCTGGTGAATCCTGGAAGTTCTGCCCTACTTGAAAGTCTGGTTCAACTGCAAATGGTCTTATCTGCCTTGTTTCTAAACCTGGGGGCAAACACAAATAGCTCAGTCCTATCTGTTCCCATTTGAGCTTGTGGTAAGGGAAAAAATGACATTGTAACAAAGGTAGGCAGAAAACCACAATCTTTAAGATAATCAAATATTAAGACAAATGTAGTATTTTGTATAAGGGAAATAAATATTTTTCTCAAACTAATTGCCAGAATAACCCTAACTTTAAAAAAAAAAGGCAAACATGTATTTGGTCAACAAATTCCTATGTATTTCATGAAGTTAATTTAACTATCAGAAGCTGCAAGGCCACCACAATACTTGGTCACCTTGCTTTGACCTGTGGCCTAAAATTAAGACAAGGAACTTAAACTATTACAACAATAAAAAGAAAACCCACCACGTAGTGGTAATCATTAACCATTTCCTTCTTAAAGAGAGATATTTTAGACTGCAGGAAAACCACATGACACAGTAAGGCAAAATATGTAGCTGCATTAAGAGCCTCTTAGCCTAAACTGCATTAAATGCACTGATTTCACCAGTCCCCCTTTAAGGGCTATTTGGGACATTCATAACTTAGAAGAAACTTAATTATGAAATAATGCATTCAGGAATTTCCCCATATTCACATGAAAAATTAACATTAATAGCAATAGTGTTTCCCTCCACAGCACCTGCCCCTGACTGTCCCAGTTAATTAAAGCTTGCACAGTGCCTTTAGCCTTGGGGAATCCTTTGATTCATATAGCACACCATCGTCCTCTGTTCTCAAAGACGCTGTACTGGCAGTTTTATTTCCCTGATGAGCTGAAGTGATTGAACCAAAGAATGCAAAACAAGCAGTCCTAACCCTGGTGTTTCCCCTTATAGTCTGTCCTTGGGAGGGGATGTGATTCTCTGGTTGGCCAGAAGGTGATGAAGAACCTGCAAGAGGATGGAGTGTGAGCACCTAGAAAGGATCTTGAGATATAATTTTGAAGCAAAAGTATGTAATCTTATGCTTAAATTATACATTATGCTGTCCTAGTTTCATAAATGGTTAAGCTGATGGCAAAGCTGCATTTGCAAGAAAGAAAGAGAGGGAGGGAAGGAGGCAGGGAGAGAGCAGAAAGGAAGAATCACTGATCACCAGAATTCTCAGACTTTGTTCTCATCATGGTTATAACCAGCACAATAGGGCAGCAAGCCTCCAAAGTCAAGTCTATCACCAAAATGTAAGGAGATGGTCAGAAAATATCATGTCTGCAATAGAATCCAAGAATCATAGGGGAGTGGGTTATGGGAAGAGGGAGAAAAGAAATAACCCTACATATTAAAGGAACCAAGTTAGAGATGCTTTGAAAGTATGGCACCATTGAAATTAATTTACTTTACAATTCTGTTTGGGAAGACAATATCAGCCATAGGGTGTTCTGAGTATTGTAAGGTGACTTACAGCAATGTGGCTGCTCAGCTGTTACCAGGTTCTTTGCGCTAACATTGGGTAACACTTTGGTAACCATTAGTACTATTTACAAACATTCAAATTACTTCCCTCTCAGAAACATGTACTTCCTGGCATGAGCATTTGACCAGTCCTAGGTAGTGAGTTGTAAGAAGGCTTTTAATGGGGCCAGCGCCATGGCTCACATGGCTAATCCTCCACCTGCAGCAACGGCACCCCAGGTTCTAGTCCTGGTTGGGGCGTCGGGTACTAATCCCGGTTGCTCCTCTTCCAATTCAGCTCTCTGCTGTGGCCGGGGAGGGCAGTGGAGGATGACCCAAGTGCTTGGGTCCCTGCACCTGCATGGGAGACTGGGAGGAAGCATGTGGCTCCTGGCTTCAGACCGGCACAGTGCCAGCTGTGGCAGCCATTAGGGGAGTGAACCTACGGAAGAAAGACCTTTCTCTCTGTCTCTCTTTCACTATCTGTCTAACTCTGCCTGAAAAAAAAAAAAAAAGAAAGAAAGAAAGAAAGAAAGAAAGAAAGAAAGAAAGAAAGAAAGAAAGAAAGAAAGAAAGAAAGAAAAGAAAGAAAAGAAAGAAAGTCCTTTAATGGACACCACCATCACACCTGCCAGCGCTCTTGCCCATGTGCACTATAAGCGTTTTGCTCCAGATGGCCATCGTAAAGTGACATCAGCCACAGTGCAGAGCACAGCCCTTAGCTGATCCACTGCAGACGGGTAGAGTGAGCAAGAAAGAAAAAAATGTTGCTTTAAGCCACAGCAAGTCCCAGCCCAGGGGTTCTCAAAGAGCAGTCCTCAGTCAGCAGTGTCAGTATCACCTGGAACCTTATGTCTAGGTAAATTCTCCAGCTCCCTCCTCGTCACCAAGACCTACAGACACAGAGCTCAGGGCCTGCACAAAGCTATTTGCATCTTAACCAGATCTCTGGGTAATGCTGATGTTCACAAAGGTAGAGAACTAAGGACCTAAGAAATTATCCCTCTGGACACAGAACTGCATGCCCCTTGCTGAACACCAGGTGGTAGATTACAACACAAGCAAGTCTTACTTCATTTTCTCACAAATGTGGAAATAGTTACTAGCAAGCAGGTGCCAAATAGTCACAAGACCTGATCTCATAGCTCAGGAAGCTCTCCTCTGTGGCATACTGACTAATACCTTGTACAAAATTTTACTCTCAGTCAGATTATAAGATAGGTTTTTAGACAGGCCCATCCAGGTCTGGGAAGGTGTCAGCATCCTCCACAAAACAGAGTGGTACAGGATAACATGGCTCAAGACCTTGATCAGTGCACTGACAATATCAGCCCCCCAGGCTTCCTGGATTCTACACTGAAGACACTAGGACTCATCCAATGTTTCTAACCAGTCTGAGCTTGAAAATCATTCACTTCACCATTGAAAAATTTTGGCCTACCTCCCAGTTGCTAATTAATACATCTTTGAGTGTATGTTTCAAAGGACTTAAATCAGTAAGTGAAGAGTCAGATGCTTGCTACAATAATCTCAATGCCAACTTTGCATCCTAGAATACAGATTCTGACTAAGGAACTTCATCTGCCTTGAAGTTATGGACTAACTTTAACACAGAGGTGCCACAATGTTTGCACATAAGGAAACATGATTGTAGCAGATCAGTTTCTAAAGGATTTAGTGACAGAAGAAAACAAGGTCTGAATCCATCATGGTCTGAAACTCCAGCACAACTCAGAAAAGTCCTCCAAGAACCAGGACTGCCTATCTGGATAGAAATGTTTGTAGAGCACAAAGGCTATTTGTCAAGCTACTATAGTTCCTTGGCCATATCTATTGTCCAATGATATAATTTCATATCCACCAAGCAAGCTGTTATTGCTTGATCTCCTCATTTAACCAATTTCTCTGTCAGAGAATATCCTAAGAAAAAAAAGGCAATTCCCATTATTGCACCAGAGAGCTTAAAATTTAGTATTAAAATTATCTTTCTGGTTTTTAAATCAGCATACTGTAAGTTCGGTTGGAGTGATGAGCTGAATAACCCAGCCACCAACCCTCAAAGGGGTCCACATCCTAATCTCAGAACCAATACATATATTACATTACAGTTCAGGAGAAATGTGATTAGGTTAGGGATTTGGGGAAGAGAGAGTTATCCTGGATTATCCTTGTAAATGCAGTACAATCAAAATGGCCCTCACAGGAGGGCCCAGGAGGTCGAAGTCAGGGATACAGATGTAAGGATTGGAGCCAAGTTCAGACTCTCAGAGAGGATTTGAAGATGCTATAAGGCTGGCTTGGAATATGAACGATGGGGCCATGAGCCAAGGAAGCCAGGTGGCCTTGAAAAGCTGGAAAAGACCAGAAAACAGATCCTCCCAGAGAGACTCAGGGAGAAGCCAGCCTGACAGACATTTTGACCCAAGCCAAGGAAGACTGGTTTTCAACTTCCAACCTCCAAAAATATAAGATAATAAATGTATGTTTTCTAAGCTGTTATGTTTAGAGTAATGTGTTATAGCAGCAAGCCAAAATGAATGTAGACAGTATTATTTAATTTTCCAAAATATGACGAACTCCAGATGAACAAAAATGTTAAATTCCTAAAACATGAAGCTGAGCACTTAGGCTAGGATGAATCTCTGTGACAACCTCTCGTTCTCTCTCTCTCTCCCTCTCTCCCTCCCTCCCTCCCTGCCTTCCACCCTCCTCTCCCCTGTCCATCCTCCCTGCCTGAGAAAAATAGAAAGTAGGATTCATCTTGGAACTGTATTCCTTACTCTGAGCTTCAAAAATGATGAAAGACCACATCACTTCTGTAGGTTTACATATCTTACACCTTCAATTACCTGTAACCAAAAAAAGTCCAGAATTTTCAAAACTAGCTAAATAAGATACAACACATTCTATTCATGAAATTTCCTCCATTTGACTCCCCAGGAGAATATAACACCATGCCTTTCACTCTTACGTGAATTCCTGTAAGCTTAGTAGTCTGCTTGTCTAGTCCACTGTAATATCTGAAGCCACAGGTTAGAAAAGGAGTAGGAGGAGTAGATTTATAATTGAGACAGATCATCTGCAAAAAAGAAATGAGATGGCAACCTGACAGCAAGAATGAACAAAAAAAAACTCTTTAAAAATAGACATCAGAATGTAGGAAGAAAATAAGGCAGCAGCCTGGGGGCTTTTGTGAAGGACCTAGTAGACTATTCACAGTAGTTTCTGGACATATCATTGTGCATTATGTGCATTAAATGAAAGTGCAATAGCTGGGCTTCGTAATGATAAGCCTACCTTACCAACATAACATTAGACTGAAATTTTTATAAAATCTTAATAAGGCAGAGAAGTATGCTCTGTAGCTTAAAAAGATGATCAAATACACATTTTAGTGTTTAAAGGGAAAAGATCACTTAATAAGTAGCTTCTTCTTCCCTAACTATACCAAAGAAATGGCATTAAAACATTATTAATTTAATTCCATGCCAATCTGTAATACTGAGAAATAAGACTACTGTTTTGAATCTCAAGAGTTACAAAGATTGAGGACATCCTAACACCAAAAGCAAGAACATCCTCAATTCATCCTTTTCTTTGTGGCCTTGCCAACAGCTGCATAGGAGGTGATTTGAGAAGTGGCTCACCCTAAAATCTGGAGAATTTATCTGGCTAGCTGTATAGAAGTACTCTGATCCTGCCCGGAGGAGAAGGAAGAAAGGCCTGGAGAGCATTTCACTCATCCGTTTTTGTTTTCCTGAGCACTCAAAACCTGGTGTGGGAAGCGCAAGATCAAGCCCTCAAGACTGGTTGGATACGTGTGATGTCAGCTGGAGTCCAGTTTGAAAAAGTCACATTAAAATTTCAGCCCTGGGCATAGCCCTAAGCATTCACTTCCAAATGAAAGCGAGGCCAATTTATATAGCCCTGCAGGCTTGCAGATGACCTAAGCCTTTTACAATAAGAAAATGAAGTCATGTTGTTGGCCCCTGGAGCACTCCACCACTCCCAGCCCTGACTTTCCTTTTAGGCTAGCAGTCAGTCTCCTGAGCTAACTTGGTAGCTATCACTTTGCATATCTCAAAAACTAGTGTGTTAGGTAAGCATTTAACTCTCCCTGGGGACTGTGCTGCAGGAAGAAAATGGGTGGCAGCAAGAAACAGAAGGGAAGGGCCTGTCAGACAGCATCTTGAGCACCCCTCAATGCCAGCCTGCAGTTTCAGCATGTATCTTGGTCTCCCATCTCCAGGTGCCAGATCATCCTGAGCATTTCCAGTAAAATCCATTCTAGAGAACGTCTCCCACATATCCACCTGATGTCCCAGTCAATAGGGAGTTGACTGTCTCCTTTGTAGTCAGGCTTAGTGACTCTTCATGACTCTTCACCATAACCTCATGCTCCCAAGATGATGCTCCAGGGACCCTGTAGGTCTTCTCCAATGCAGCTGGAAGGTCTGGACAATGAGGATACACCAATGGATAAAATCTCATAGCCCTTGCCCTCAAACAGTACAGATACTGAAAAGGGAAAAAAAGAAAACTGAACAACGTGAAATGTGCTGTAACAAGAGTACTGTAGGATCCTATGAGGGTTTAAGAGGGGTCGCATCTAATGTTAACGTTGAAGGACAAGTAGGAGTTACCAACTAAACATGTCAGTTGCCAAGGGAGGAAGGTCTTCCATGAAGCCACATTGCAAGAGCCAGAGGTAACGATGAGAATGCAAGTTGGGCTCAACTGAAAGAGGCTCAAGTCAGTTCCCCCCATGAGCTATGTTAGAGCAATGAGAATACTCAAAGAGCAAGGAGCAGTCAGTGAAGGGTTTTAAGTGCTGTAGATACCATCAGGGTTGCATTCAGAAATTCAGCTCTGGCTATAGCATTGTAAACTGGGAAAAGCCTGAGAAGAGAGACTTTTTGGAAGATATAAAACCTCTCCCAGAAGATCCTCATAGCCCCAGAGCAATAGTGGAAACACATGTGTAGCATCCCATTTTCTTGGGTGTACATCTAACCAGTGGCATCAACTGGACATCCCTGCAGGTCAAATATAATGGTATAGGAATGTTCTTGATCAGTATACTGATTAAAATACCTATGAGTTTATTTAAAAAAATAAAGTCGGATATGCCCCTCACCACTATGTTTTCCTAAAGTCCACATAAGTTACAATACTGCGATGGCTTCTGTGAGAATTTAGGGTTTGAGAACTTGTGAGATAAAATATGAAACTTTTGCTCCAATTACTCTATAAAATCATCATCCTTTTAGTCATATGGACCACGATAATGGGAACAACCCAATCACGTAACAGCTGGAATGGCTGCTGTCAGCATTTGAGTCTGGAAACTGTTCAGATAAAACATCGTACTTTTTCTCAAGTTATTCTATAAAAATCACCATCCTTTTGGCCAGAGGGACAATGATAATGGGAATAACACATCTATGTGCCAGGCAGCCATGTGGGATTCCAAGAAGTAAAAGGTCACCTCTTTTGGAGAAGATACACAAAAACAATCAGCAAAGACTTGATTAGATACTTGACCAATGAACAGGTACATTGAAAAGAGATACAGAACCATTACTAATTAGGGAAAGGTGAATGGAAGCCACAATGAAGAACCACTTCACACTCTCTTGGACTGGCTATGACAAAAAAAAAAAATAAAGACAACAACACATGTTAGCAAGAAGGACACAAAGAAACTAAAACCTCACACGTTGTTGGGGTATAAAATGGCACAGCCACCAGATAATAGTTACCCTAAAACCCAGCAATTCCTCTCTCAGAACTTCTTGTGATAAAAATAAAAGCACACATTCCCTGCACATGCGCAGCAACATTATTTATAATAGTCACCTGTAAACCATCCAAGTGATCATCAATGAGTGACTGGATAAAACAAATGTGGTTTATCCATATGGTGGAATACTGCTCAGAAACATGAATGTATGAGTGCTACTACACACCACAACATGCTGGGACCTCAAAAAGCATGTGAAGCAAAAGAGGTCAGTACCCAAAGACCATGTGTCGCACAATTCCCTGTATATGCAAAGTCATGGAGTGTCACAAATATAGAGATAGAGAACAGACTGCTAGCTGCCTGCAGTAGGAGTGGGAGCAGAGACTGACTTCCAAGGGACACGTAAGATCTTTAGAGAATACTGAAGATGATTAAAGATCAGTCACTAAACTCTACAAGTTTACCAAAAATCACTTAATTATATCCTTAAAATGACTCAATATTAAAGAATATAAATTATACCTCAAAGAGGCTGTTTTTAAAAGATAATCACATACTGTGCAATTCGGACAAATGTCTCTCCAATGACTAAAAAGGCCTCCAAAGTTTTTTATGTTACCACACACTTCTCATTAAATACATGAATGTTCTCTCAATATGTGCATTTCTTTATAAATATTAATATTTTACTATAATATATGTATAGCATAAATTAGACCCCAGAGGTAAAATTAGAAGATTTCAAACATATAAATGGTAATATTTGAATACAAGAATGTTGATGTGACCACAATGTTCTTAAGAATAAAGAATACAGAGGTTAAAATTAGTGAATAAAGTGAACTTCAGAGTAATAACCAAGCGCCATCAGAAGTTGCCAAAATTGGCTGGGGATTATGTTATGGGCAAGACCACCCATGCTTAATAAACCCTCAGAACATTCATCAAATTGAAACCCATGTTCAAAGTGATGCTGTGTTTGCATGATGAGCAACGGACATCAATCAAAATAAGCCCAGCTGTTCTGAGGATGGCAAATATTCAGAAGCATGGGATTGCAAATGCTGTTAGCAATAAATGTCAGAGAGGGAAGTTCAAAAGAAGAGGACAAAAACTGGAGGAAGGGTTCCTGCGAAGACGAAGCTACCTACACAATGCGTCCTGCTTCCAGGTGGGATGAAGTTGGTCACATCATTCTGTCCAACTACCTATTGTGATCAAAGTTATTTATAAGAAGTATTGTGACAGGCCGGCGCCGCAGCTCACTAGGCTAATCCTCCGCCTTGCGGCGCCGGCACACCAGGTTCTAGTCCCGGTCGGGGCGCCGGATTCTGTCCCAGTTGCCCCTCTTCCAGGCCAGCTCTCTGCTGTGGCCAGGGAGTGCAGGGGAGGATGGCCCAAGTGTTTGGGCCCTGCACCCCATGGGAGACCAGGAGAAGTACCTGGCTCCTGCCATTGGATCAGCGCGGTGCGCCAGCCGCAGCGCACCGGCCGCGGCAACCATTGGAGGGTGAACCAACGGCAAAGGAAGACCTTTCTCTCTGTCTCTCTCTCTCACTGTCCTCTCTGCCTGTCAAAAAATAAAAAATAAAAAAAAATATTGTGACAAATTTATGTAGAGTTATAATAGCTATTAAAACTATAAATAAGTTTGCTACATCTGATACTGTTAGTCTTTAACCTTTTCTCCTGGAGTTGTATGTTACAAAAATAATTTCAATCAGCTTTGATATTTACAATGTGATCCTTGTGGGGAATCACAAATAATAAATGAATATAATCAAGACAGATGGGTTCCTATTAGTGAGTTGGAAGAATCAGAAAAAGTTGGATGGGTGACTTGGGGATTGTTCCCGTAGAGCCTTAGAACAAAATTATGGAGTTTGGGGACTTTCTGTGTAGCCCTCATGGGGACCATTTGATAGCTTTGAGAGCAGGACATATTAGCTGAATGGTTTCTGGGGAAATTAAAGGAATGCCACATACAATGTGGACAGGTGTTGGGAGAGAAAATAATTCTAACAGACTACACCAGCCAGCGCAGGATGGAGTCAAGGGCCTCAATCCAGGATGGCAGCAATGAAAGCAACATGAAGAACAAAGCCCAAAGTGACACAATTATAGATGGTCGAGGTTGATACAGGAATTTGTAAATCTGTGCCAAAAGCCCTCCAACACCAAGCAAGAGGGAAAATTCATCAGAAATGCAGAAAGATATGCTACTGATCCACTAGAATTAGGTAAGCTGGAGCTGTGGCCCACAGCACTTCGGAGCATACTCAAGCCCAGGAACCACTCTATCTTCGTGATTCCAAGACCTTGCTATATTTGCCTATTTGTCCTGCTTTGTTGTATCCAGTGATTCAAAATGAATGTGTTGGGGTTTATGAACTTGTTCAGTCACTCTAAAAGAAAGAGGGTATTTTTTTTCCAGCAGCTTGACTTCTATATATTCAGCACATGTATGGAAATTGTATCTAAATGACCAAAATGGACATAATAACTCCTTTATCTCTGAAGAACATGCTGTGGCACAATGGGTTAATGCCTTGATCTGTAGCACCAGCATCCCATAGGGGCACTGGTTAGAGTCCCAGCTGCTCCACTTCTGATCCAGCTCTCTGCTGTGGTCTGGGAAAGCAGTAGAAGATGGCCCAAGTCCTTGGGACTCTGCACCCGCGTGGGAGACCAGGAAGAAGTGCCTAGCTCCTAGTTTCCAATCAGCTGAGCTCTGGCCTTTGCAGCCATTTAGGGAGTGAACCAGTGGATGGAAGACCTTTCTCTTTCTCTGGCTCTACCTCTCTCTCTGTATAACTCCATCTTTTGAATAAATAAAATAAATCTTTAAAAAAACTATCAATATTTTAAAAAATATGCTAATTTTCCATCCATGTATCCTTATTGTCAGTATGGAATCATTCTGGGAGAATGATTTATGAGTGAATCAAACTGGAAAAATAAAGATGAATAATTATTCTTTATTACCCAATATTACAATAAAAATTTTAAAATAACTACATTTACCAACATTTTTATGTTCTAACATCAGTAAATGTGCAGCTTTGAGTGACTACCACCATGTACAGTCAAATTGCAGATCTGGGCTTCCTCCATGGGAGAAGTCATAAATGCCAGACACTTGGCTTCCCATCAAGTATACCTTAAAGATCACAGCCATAAAATTACCTTCATCATCTTTGTGGGGAGCAACTCGGACTAGACTAAGTTACTGGAATTAAGACTTATTCTATGCATCTGCTCTCCCACAATATGGCGCTGAGAAGGGAGAAACAGCTTCTACGCAGCTGCCTCCAGCTCAACCAATAAACTGTAGGACCTGCTCCTGATTGGAGGAGAGCAGCGTACTCGGCGTGTGGGTAGCAGAGTTGGGATTGGTGAAGAGGACTATAAAGGAGGAGAGAGACAACATGCACGAGGAACATCTAAGGGGAACATCTATCTGAAGGAACACCTGTGCAGCCCCCGAGAGAGCCGGCCGGCAGTGTGCCGCTCCCCCGCGGAAGTGGGGAAAGTGGCTAGGGGGAACCGCCCTTCCACGGAGGTGGAAGGGACGGTAGCCAACCCGGGAAGAACCAGCAGCAAACCCGGGGAGGGCCGAGCAGACAAAAGAACAGCGCAGGGTCCTGTGTCGTTCCTCCACGAAGAGGGGGAGCGACACTAATGGCCTGGGAATGTAGTGAAAGATGATCTAAGTCCTTGGGTCCCTGCACCCACATGGGAGACCCAGAAGAAGCTCCTGGCTCCAGGCTTTGGATTGGCTCAGCTCCAGTCACTTCCTCCACGAAGAGAGGGAGCGACATAATGGTGCCTCGGATATGAAGCCTAGGCAGGGTTTAGTGTCGTTCCTCCACAAAGAGGGGGAGCAACAATCTTTCACTTCCCTTATGAAATATCTTGATTGTGGGTCTGTAGAAACATCTTCCTGTACCAAAAAAACAGGAGCCATTTCTTCTGAATATTTATCAGATTCATTGCCCTTGTTTGGATGGATAAGCATCCTTTTTTTGGACATAATTGCAAGACAATCAAACATTTGGTATATAACTGGATGAAGCTGGTATTCGTTGAATGTTTTTGATAACAAAAAATACTATCCTGCAAGTCTTATGCTTAGCTATTTCAAGACAGAAAATTAAACTCAACCCTTCAAGCTGCCTGTTCCCTACTGGAAAAGCAGTTAACTTCTTGTTTGAATACTTTCTCCTCCAATCCTAGTGAGATTTTTACGGATGATCTCTTTTTGGCAGTATAGTCCCCTTATGCTGATTTCCCCAGAAGTAAAACCTGGAAACACTGGAAAGCCAGGAAGTCCAAAACTGTCTGAATTCTGAGGATTTTGTACTGAATTTTGGAGGTGCAATAAAGTCCAGGTCCCATCTAAGCTGGAAATCAAATAGGAACCCCTTTACCTTAAGTTGTGATTCCAAAAACAAGAATTATATCATGTACCAAAGAAGACAAAAAACAAAAAAAAGTATATCTTGAATATGGGATTGAATGAAGTGAAATTAAGTCTACTTTAAGATTTTGTGATCAGACTGGCCATGTGTCTTCAGGCTAAATTTATACATCTGTGTTATTTGAAACACTTCAACAGAGAACTGGAGTGAAACAGTCTCAGCATTGTTGCACAGAAGCAAGATCACATACTGTCTGGAAGTTCAAGATCAAACCAAATCTCGAGGGTTACAACCAATAGAGTTCCAAAGAAAAGGAAGATTTCATTCAAAATTCAGGAAACATACAAGAAACAGGTACTTTGATTAGAATCAACAAAAATAGCAAAAGGCCGAAAGAGCTATATAAAATTTTAGATGTTGGATTTACTAGACATCATATAGATAACAACTATGCTTAGTAGTTTTTAAATGAAGCTTTAGAATATGAGCAGGAAAGAGACAAATTTTTGAAATAAAACAGAATCTCAGGGCTGGCGCTGTGGTGTAGTAGGTAAAGATGCCGCCTGCAGTGCCGGCATCCCATATGGGCACCGGTTTTAGTCCCGGCTGCTCCACTTCCGATCCAGCTCTCCGCTATGGCCTGGGAAAGCAGTAGAAGATGGCCCAAGTCCTTGAGCCCCTGCACCCATGTGGGAGATCCAAAAGAATTTCCTGGCTCCTGGCTTCAGATCAGTTCAACTTCGGCTATTGGGGAGTGAACCAGGATGGAAGACCGACCTTTCTCTCTCCCTCTGCCTCTCTCCCTCTCCCTCTGCCTCTCTCCCTCTCCCTCTGCCTCTCTCCCTCTATGTGTAACTCTGATTTTCAAGTAAATAAAGCTTAAAAAAAGAAAATAGAGTCTCAAAGAGAAACAACATAGTATTTAATAAAATTCAAGGATGGATTGCTTTAAGCATAATCATGGTATTCAGGAAAATATCCTTATTTTCAAGAGATTATGGATAAATCATCTATGAATCAAGTCTGATGATATCTGCAACTTATTTTCAAAAGGCTCTAAATGAAGAGAGAAGTGGAAAAGGAGATTGTTGTAAGTATGGAATATGAAGGATAAAGATAAGACAGAGACATAGACAGATGGACAAGGGATGGATGGATAGATTGGATCCATAGAGGAGTGCATAACACAGACATAGGGAAATATCAACAATTTGTTAACTCTAGCTGGGTGGAGACATAGGCATTCATTCACATATTCTTCCAATTTTTCTGTATCTTTGACCTTTCTCATAACCTTTCTCATAAACAGTCATCTATGTAAGTAGAAGATGCCCTTCTCAGTCCTGAAATCTTTCCTCCCAAAACTGCCCACGCTGTCCCATCTTCCTCTTATTGCCATCTGAATTTTTTGTAAAACTTTCCTTCTATACTTTTTATTGCTATGTCTGCTACTCAAGCCGAGCCTTTCTTTCTTAAGAGGTACATGTGCATATAAACACACACCACAGCATTCTCTCCCAACTACACCAAGTCACAGCACAGCTGACCCTAGTAGAATCAAACAGTAAGGTGATGAAGCAGACACAAATATTCTAACTCTGGCTTTTTGGAAGAAACTGAAAATCCATTCACATTTCCCTAGAGAAAAGTAAAGTAAAATGATATTCTCGTTCACATAATTAAATTAATGTGAAATTAAAACCAAAATGAAATATTGGTCTTCATGTCAAAAGTGGTTCATAATCCATGTACCATTGGTTTCCTCTGCAGCACATTATTAAGTGATTTAAAAGATTAATTTTAACACATATCAGTTTCAGTGGTTATGAGGCCAGCATTAAGCAAATAAGCACACTGCCTCCAAAAATGTTGATGGTTGCAAGGCAGAGGAAGAGAACAGAGCTGTCTTGTTTTGCCACTGACTGACAGTATAACTGCTTTCCTATTCTTTACTTCAGTTTGCAGTGTGTGGATATGTCTTTGCACAATATTAGGAGACCTTCTCCAGGAAGGGGGGGCCTGAACTTGGCAGACATACAATCTCATATAATGTAATATATAACACATAATCTCATCTAGAATGATAACTGTCAAGTTCCCTAACCACAAATATTCATTTCAACAATCTGTGATAATCTATCATGTGCATTATAGACAGAACTAACAGTAGCAGGCCTGTATTCCGTCCCACAGTACTTTCCTCTAAAATCAGATCCATAATCAAATGCTAAGAAAATATATGCCTTAAATCCTGCAACAAAAATGTGAATGCAAACTACACGGGAGTAGAGTTCGGTCTGGACAGATACATGTAAATCTATTTGCACATGAAAATCGAGGTTGCTTTGCTTCCCTACACCAGCATCGTCCTAAAACCAAGGTTAACAATCTCTTTGACTGTGAGGTTCATCAGCACATAGGAGATTATCACAGACACCGAATGAAGTTGGCCTCAGTTGGGAGTGGGAGGTGCAGAGGGAGGCTTCCTTCAATCAAAGAATGAAGGGTTTAGGGCCCAGGTAAGGTAGAAGATGGTAAATATCTTTGTCTCTGTTGCAGCTACCCTGCTCTGTTTTTGCACTGCAAAAGCTGCCATAAGCCCTGACATTCTGGAAATGAATGGGCATGACCATGTTCAAATAAACCTGTATTTATGGACACTGAAACTTAACTTTTAGATAATTTCAACATCACACGAAATGCATTCACTCTTTAAAAAAAAAAAACATTTAAAATATAAAAACCAATCTTGGTTCACCAACAATCAGGCAACAAACGACTTGCCCCATGCACCAGTCTGCAGATCCCTCATCTAGAACATTAATTTACATGCTTAAAGTCAGTCACCTGGAGGATGAGTTAAAACAGATCCATGGGTCCCAGCCCAGAGTTTCTGATCCTATAGGACTGGGGTGGTCCTAACCATATGAATTTCTCACTAGTTTCCAAGTGATACACATGCTATTGAGACCTCTGTGAAGCATGGTTCCAAGACAAATCAACCAGGAGAGAGGGGTTAAAAAACGCCCATGTAGGTCAAGACAGAGCTGAAATAACCATTCTGATGTCACCCAGGTAAAGCTGTGCAAAATTTGCACAGAAATTGAGGAGGCAAAAAAAATCAACACAATAGAATTTTAATAATTCACAACTACCATCTCTGCCTCAGCCTAAAAGTCCTGTAGATGTCTGAGGACTTACTCAGATGAGGAATAACTCCCTCATCTCCTTCAAACCTTTCCTCAAGTGATGCTTTCTCTGTGAGGCTGATACCCACACACACACACCTGTTAACTTTGTGATCTGCCCTCGCTTCCCACAACCCACTCCCAGCCATTTCCTGTTTCTTAACAATTATCAGCTCTAAGGCATTACCTAATTCACCTGGTTATTACGTTTACTGTTTATCATCTGCCACACCACTCCTATATTCCTAGAAGAGAAACTCCATTAGGAGAAAGGAAAACATGAGTATATCTGAATCCCAAGAGTTGAAAACCATGCCTGGCATTTTTCTAAGTATTTAGATATAAATCAATGGATCTATAAGTGATATCAAGCTATTGGATTAAAATAAGAAAACATGATAACAATATGACTCAGAAACTTTGATACAACCTTTTACTTGCTCATAGTGCATCTAAAAGTCCAGAAAAAAAAGTGTTATTCTCTATAAACTTTATAATCTGAAGTTGCAAATATAGTCTCAAGCCTCCCAAATGAGCATTAGAAAGAGCTTGGGTAGCACTCCCATTCAATCATTTCCTGTTACAGAAGTTCAGTGTCCTTAACAGAAAGCCATCAACAATTTCTAATTTTATGATGACCTTTCTTAGTCTGCTTGGATTATCATAAGACAATACCATTAACTACTTGGTTAAAGCAACATACATTTGTTTTCTCACCATTCTGGAGGCTAGAAGCCTAAGATGAGGATGCCAGCGTGGTTAGGGTCTGTTGAGAGCCCTCTTCCTGACTCGCAGACAACCTGATCTTCCCTAGGTATCTGCAAGGAGAGAGAGCTCACACAAGCTCTCCGGTGCCTCTTTTTATAAAGGCACGATCTCATCATGACCTCAGCTAATCCTAATTACCTCTCAAAGTCACCATCTCCAAATTGAGGGATGGCCTTTCAGCATTTAACTTTGATGGGGGGCCTGGAGGGGACAAACATCCAGCCCATAACAACTGACTTTTCTCCTTCTATCCCTCTCCCCGTGGTTACCAATCCCAACAATCACTTAGCACCAGAAAGACTCACTACACACCAAGCCTACCACTTTCCACCGTACTCTTTTTCCTGGTGTTCTCACTTCTATGCCTACAAAGCATGAATTCCATATTTATTTTTTATAATATCCCCTTAAATACATTCTCAACCACCAGAATCCCCTTCCATTATCCTATGTGGTAGGTATTATTATCCCCATTTTATAGATAAAAGAATTGAGGTACAAAGGGAAATCCCCAGTCAAGACTCAAACCCAGACTCCACAGCTTCCACTGCTTCTTGTTTGATTAGCACTTATCCCCCTGGTCTTTCATGTACTTGGTTTACCACTGATTACACTTCAGAGGTGTTATAGCCAGTGCCACTCCAAGTGCGGCCAGAAGGCTTCAGCCTACAGTGAACTGTTCATGGTTAATCCAGGAAGAGGCAGGTTCAGAAAATGGGAGTTAACACTAAGAAACGTAAATTGGCAGAGTAATTGTATGTTGACTCTAGTAATAAAAATCAGTGCTCATACTGTATACATCTATTCTATCCTGTTTTTCTAGTAATTAATTTAATTGCACTTTATAGAAGTTAAAGTCCAGAATGGATCTGGATATTAAAAACAAACAAAAAAATCACCATTCTTCTTTCATAGATTTATGAAGCATTAAACAACTAAAAAAAAAACAGGTTGGTTTACTGCAGTATGTTCTAGATTCCAGTAATATTTAAAAAAGACAATGCCTCTTGTGTGACTATAGTGTATTTAAACCAAACTGTTCAAATTAAACTGCATGGAAACTCAATCAAAGCTTTTAAAGCAAAAATATTATTAGATCTCTTTCCTAATGTTGTTTTTTTCTAAACTCCTCATAACTCGCTTATATTAAGTCCTTTCATCTTATCCTGTGAATTATCATTATGACCATATTTTCAAACCTATGAAAAATAAATGACTTTTTCATTTTGCCTACCAGGCTATCTATCTATCTATCTATCTATCTATCTATCTAGGTATTTATATCCCATATTTTTTCTCATTGAAATTTGAAAACTACTTATTAGAACACATGGAAAGTACACAGTCTCATCTTCCAGTTTCACTTAGATTGGAGATTCTAAGCTTTAAGCATGCACCAGAATCACCTGGGGAGCTAGTTAAGGCACCGACCCTGGGCCCCTACAAAATTCTGATTAAGTAGGAGTGGACCAGGACCCATCAATTTTCCTATTTAGCAACCTCCCAAGTAGTACTGATGCCGTGGATATGTCGACCAATATAAAATGCCAAAAACATGGATTATTTTGTGAATTCAGTCAAAATATGTTTATTCAATAATATTGCATGGTAAATACTTTTAATATTATTTTACAATTTGGAAATGCAGTTAAAACAAATTTGGATTGAAACACAAAACCTTAGAGAAGGGCCAGCTCTTGAAAATGACTTCTGCCAGTGATAAATTTCAGACTTTTCAGTACAGGGCATTAGACACTGTACGTGTTTGCTAAATGTTCTCAGAGAAGAAAAGCTGTCAGGAGTGACAGAAAGGGAATGGGTCCTAACTTAGTTCAATAAAATGATTGTGAATGGGGCTACTGATATTTGTGATCATGCATATTTTAATTTTAATCTATCCTAGCATAATGATGTAAATAAAATTAAACTGTACTTTGCCAAATAATATTTTCCCTTAAATTTGACCCTTCCTCCAATTAAAAAACATTGGCAAGAACCTCTAGCATTGTTGAAAATGTCACAAACTCTCAGGTCACAACGGCAGTTCTGAGGTTTCCTGTTCTCTGTCTACCCCTTTCCCAAGCGTTTTCCCAAGGAACACCCCCGCAGACCTCCCCAACCCTCTACTTCACACAGCCTTGCATCTGTTGGAAGTTGCTGCTAGACCACAGTGTTGCGTCCAAAATCAAGCCAAACCATCAAGAGGAGCATTAACTGTTCCAAAAGGCACACTCCTTCATCTTTGAATTACATATGATTTATACAAACACATTTCATTTTTTTAAAAACATTCCTGGGGCCCACACTGTAGCGCCGACACCCCATATGGGCACTGGTTTGTATCCTGGCTGCTCCACTTCTGATCCCAGCTTTGCTACGGCCTGGGAAAGCTGTAGAAGATGGCCCAAATGCTTTAGCCCCTGCACTCATGGGAGACCCGGAAGAAGCTCTTGGCTCCTGGCTTCGGATTGGCCCAGCTGTGGCCATTGAGCCATTTGGATAGTGAACCAGCAGAGGGAAGACTTTTCTCTCTGTCTCTCCCTCTCTCTGTCTGTAACTTTACCTCTCAAATAAATAATAAAATTTTAGAAAACAAATTTTCCCAGCCCTGATGACCATGAGACTATAAATTACCTGCAAGGAACTGTTGGCTAAGAAATGTAATAGTAAGCTACCTATAGTTCTTTCATCCTTCCCTTCTTCAGTTCCCTGCTGACTTTGCTTGGTAGTGGATGTGTTTTATAAACTGAGAAGGGAGTTTCATTTACTTGGCTATTAACCCATCAGCCTCCATAGAAATTGATGGGAACTCTTAGAAAAGCAAAAACGACTCAAAGTTCCAATGAAACCATTAAACCCCAAATGACAAATGACAATTTGTTTTAAAAGAATTTCTGGCTGTCATTTGCTTTAATATAAGGCAGTGACCCTATATTGGAATGTTTGGGTATTGCAAAAAAAAAAAAGTAACAGCAATTTCCACTATATCATATTGTTTGGCCAGGTAGACCTGTTTTGTTGTCCCCAGGAGAGACTTCATGAAGAACGTACCGCACTGCATAAACATAAATGAATAGCTCTTCCTTCAGAGCTGACTCACTTTGACATAGAAGCCTAAAAAGGCCTATTCATGGTGCCATTTGTACAAACACGTATGATCCTTTAGCCAAACGCATCATTGGCTGGAGCACTCAGTATTAATCTCAGAGTAGTAAAATTTTAGATCAAGCAAATTAACTTTCCTCCATCTGGGTAGCACCTACTTAGTTAAATAATGAGTAACCTGGAAAGTTCATACCCCTCCAAGTCCTGTCTTTTAGTCTCATGGAACCGCCAGTCTTTAGAATTGAAAATGCTCCACCGAACAGGAGAGCGAGCACAAACTCTATGCGTAAATACCAGGTCCTCCATTAAACTGATTTAAAACTCTCCTGGGAAGCAGTTTTACCCAGACATAATCTGACACCTTTCCTAAGGAGCTGCCCATTCACACTTATTTGTGAGGTATTATCACAGGGCAAAGTCAACTTGTGTGTCGCTTGTCATGACTCGTTCACCCCGATTCAACTGCAATAGCCGTTCAGTAGCAAGCGTCTCGTCTTTCCATTTGGAAGCTTCTCAGATGAATTTGATTACAACAAACTTGACTTCCAGGAAGGTTGTTAAGCCTGGGCTTTTGTGTTTTAAGATTCTGTTGCTGTTGTTTTCAGTTTCTTATTTTCTGAAACTGTTTTGGTTTCAGTCTGGCGTCTTTTGGGTGATGCTATTCTCTCTGCAGGGTCCTTCAGTGAAATCTGTAGCAATTCCATCTCAGAAGTCATGTGGTTAAAACATGGGGCACCAACCCTGTCCTCACAAGGGTAACTTGGTCTCTAACTCAACCTCTAGTAACCAGTATCCTTTCTAACAATCTCCCAATGGATGTGCTGAAGTCTTCTGGATTAATTCAAGTCACCAGTTTATCATTAAAGAATATTTGACTTCGCAAGGAGGCATTTTTAGCACATCTATATAAAAATACTTCAAGCATTTTACCTTAGGGCATCTCAGATTTATCATTAACCCGAGATGTCTTTTACAATCCCTCCGCTATATCTTGTATGCCCAAACAACCAAGTATTCAATTTACGCTAAGAACTCACCAGACTGCCACGCTACCATCAGCCATCCTTGCCACACCACTGTCATTTTTTTCTATGAGTTGCCGACATTCCCAGCAATGAGTCCAACAGGTTACCTTTCCATACTCTACTGCTTACAGATTTTAAAGAACAGGAAACTGAGGCCTAGCAAAATTAACTCCTTTGCACAGTGGAACAGTCATTGTGAGTATTATAACCTAATTCTCATTCTCACTCAGCTTGTTACATAAATGCAAAGAACTCCATCAAATATTCAGCCAAAGAGTCCATCTAGGTGGGAGGTGGCAGGGAGTGAATTCTACCTCTGAGGAGAGAGGAGGGGAAATTATCTGTACACAGGGATCTTCAGAAGGCTAACAGAAACATCAACAGTGTGAAAAAACCTGAATGGGTTCCAAAAATTCTTGCACCAAAGTAAATTTACCTTTTAATTCCACTTTCCATGAATTTTAGAAGTATCTTCGTATATATATATATATATATATATATCTTTTTATATAGATAGAATGGAAATAATATTTTTAAAAATAATATGAATCTATACATGTAAATAATCTGGAACAGCATTTAAGAAAAAGTTAAAGTATTGTGAAAAATGATGAAGTATATTTCAAAAGAATATAGAAAGAGGAAAAATTACATTCTGTGTGAGAGGAAAGCAGAAACGTTCCCAAAAGGGAGAAAAAACTAAAAAAGGAAAATTATTCCTATATTGGTCACATTTATACCATGACCTTTAGACTTTCTGTAAAATTCAATGCAATTTTTGTTTTCACAGCAGAACAGTATGTACTCCAGAGAATGTGCCCAATCAATGTTTGTTGAATTGAATTTAAATTGCTTTTGTTTGGCAAAATTATTTCTTTTTCATCATGCTTGGAAGGAAAATTCACTAAATGGATTTTTATCCTGCCTTTCATAAATATCTTCATAGTGCTTCCCTGGTTGACTTTTCCTTTGCAAGATTATTGTGTGTTGCTTCTGTCTGTTGTCGTGGCCTTCTCTGGTCCTGTACCAACACTGCACGAGAGAGAGACCTGCCAAGTCCCCACTGTCAAATTTCAAAGCCTTCTGCAATTACACCCAGGGTCTTGACACCAGCCAGCTTCTGGGAGGAGTCAGGTGAACCCTGACCTTCATTTGGAAGACGTTGCTGTTTGCTGTTGTTCCATGTCAACCAACTCAAGCAGAGATGAGCAGAGTCCCTCCTGGGACTTCCAATTCCGTGTTCATATATTTTTTGGAGTTTACAAATGCCTTGCACATCGTTAGAAACAGGAGAAACCTTTGGGGGTTTTTAATCTGTAGAACTCCTGTTGGAGAAATCAGTTGCAATCAGACCTTTCACTGATGGACAGACTTAATGACCCATTTAGGATCCTATTAGCTTTCAGGATTTTCTAAAAGGCAGAATTAAGTTTCTTGAAAACATTTACACCAATAGGTTGAACTTCATGACCTCACCACTTTGCTAAGTAAGGACTCTTATCTCAAAGGGCTTAAAATGTACAAGACCTCATTATCACAGGCCACAAAAGTGTACGAAGCAGACAATTTCAGGTTTGGAAAACATTTTCTTCAGGTTTCTTCTTTGTGCCTGTCACGTGATCTGGGTATGGGAAGAGGACTGGCCTGGCCTAGGGGGATATTCTCCATGGTATTTGTCTGTTCTCCAAATACGTGCTTAGCAACTTTAGAATGCAAAAGAAAGACAATCCAGTCTCACCTAACTTTTACTAATGAGAAAATCGAGGCCCAGAGAGATTGAAATCCTCTCCTGAGTAAAGGATTCATAATTAGAAGTGAAATCTGATGGGTCTCAGATGATTCTTCCTTCCGCAATAACATGCTATTCTCTCACCCTGTCATTTAACTGTTGGTTATCTGTCTCATCTTGCCAACTAGATGGCCCTTAGTTTAGTTCCAAAACTAAAGAGCATAATCTCTGACATCTGGGATATTTAACTTTGCGTGTCAATTTGATTGGGCCGATCCTAGTTTTCTCAGACAATATGATCACATGAACCAATACCTGGTAAAAAAATCTCTTTTTATGTATAAACATATTCATTTATTTCTCTGGAAATCCCTAACTAATACAGAACCCAAGATGCCTAATATTGAAGAAAAACAGAATTCAATACTGATCCATAAAACCATATACTTAGTTAGTGAAACTAGCCAGTCCCCAAAAGACAAATAACATGTTCTCCCTGATCTGCAGTAACAAATAGAGAACCTAAAAGGTAAGCTATAGAAGTGAAATTGATACTTTTGAGATGTGATGATTTTGAACAGCCCTTGTCTTGACTATTGAGGAACAGGTTTTTTTTCTTTTCATACTATTTGTTGAATGTTTTACTTAATGTGAGGTTAATCTTGTATGTATAAATTTAATTGAAAATAGATATTTATAAAAACTAGAAATGGAAATAGGAGAGGGAGGAGAAAGAAGGGTGGGAGTGTGAGCAGGAGGGAGGGTAGGGTGGGAACAATCACTATGTTCCTAAATTTGTATATATGAAATGCATGAAGTTTGTATACCTTAAATAAAAGGTTTCTAGCTAAAAAAAAAAAAAAAAAGATACTATCCATATATTGCTTCACCAAATATGTTTTGAGCATCTATGTTTGGGTAAGGCACTGTTGCTTTTTGTTTTGTTTTTTTTTTTAAAGATTTATTTATTTATTTATTTGAGAGGTAGAGTTAAAGGTAGAGAGAGGGAGAGACAGAGAAAAAGGTCTTCTACCCACTGCTGCACTCCCCAAATGGCCGCAACCTGATCCAGAGCTGAGACAGGAGCCTCCTCCAGGTCTTCCCATGCAGGTATGGGAGCCTAAGCACTTGGGCCATCTTCTACTGCTTTCCCAGGCAGATCCAGTAGACAGCAGGATCTGAAAAGGAGCAGCTGGGACACAAATCAGCACTGATATGTGATGCCGGCACTACAGACAGAGGCTTAGTGTACTATGCCACAGGCCAGCCCCACAGGTAAGGCACTGTTTAAGGCACAATAGTGAATACAACAATAAAGTTCTGGGACCGGCATTGCGGGGTAGCATGTTAAGCTGCCACCTGCAGTGCCAGCATACTAAATGAGGGCCAGTTCGATTCCCGGCTACTCCACACCCCATCCAAGCACCTGCTAATGGCCTGGGCAAGCTGTGGAGAATGGCCCAAATCCTTGGGCCCCTGCACCCACGTGGGAGACACAGAAGAAGCTCCTGGATCCTGGCTTTGGTTTGGCCCATCCCTAGCCATTGCAGCCATTTAGAGAGAGAACTAGAGTTTGGAAGACCTCTCTCTCTCTCTCTCTTTTTATCTCTCTCTCTCTCTCTCTCTATCTCTCGATCTCTATCTCTCCCTTTCCCTTTCTGCGACTCCAGCTTTCAAATAAATCTTCAAAAAATACCTATGCCATGATAGAATGTTACTTCTTTTTGGAAGTCATTTAAATACAGCAATAATAATAATAAAATTATTATTTCACAGAGATTATATTCAGTTGGGATGTGGCAGAAGAATTATGAAACAATATATGTCAGTTTGTAAAAAGTGCTAAAAAGACAAGCAAAAGATCAAGGGGACAAAAGGGGCAAGGGGGCCTGTTACAGACAGGGCAGACGTACCTTTCTGATGAGGTGACCTTTGAACTGAGACCTGAAGCAAATAAGATGAATCCAACTGCTTTTCTAATTCCACTGCACCTGGCAGAAGGGCTGCAAGAGAGAAATACAAAGGTGTGGGAAAACAGACTTCAATTTTATTCTAGGTTTATTCTTTCTTATTACTAGGGAGATGATATTTATGGAACATAGGTTCAGTGGCATTTAATTCATTCACAGCATTGCACAACCACCACCTCTTCCCAGTTGTAGACAATTTGCATCACCCCAAAAGAAAACTCCATGTACATGAAAAGTCACTTCCTGTCCATTCTTGTCAACCATCAACCTGCTTTGTGTTTCTTTTATTTTTTTTAAGGTTTTTATTTATTTATTTGCAAGGCAGAGTCACAGAGAGAGAGAGAGAGAGAGAGAGAGAGAGACATAGAGAAAGGTCTTCCATCCACTGGTTCACTCCCCAAATGGCCACAATGACCAGAGCCCAGCCAATCCAAGTCAGGAGCCAAGAGTTTCCTCTGGCTCTCCCACATGGGTACAGGGGCCCAAACACTTGAGCCATCTTCCACTGCTTTCCCAGGCCATTAGCAGAGAGCTGGAACTGAAGAGGAGCAGCTGGGACATGAATTGGCACCCATATGGGATGCCAGCGTTGCAGACAGAGGCTTAGCCTACTATGCCACAGCACTGGCCCTGCTTTCTGTTTCTATGGATTTTCCTACTCTGGGTATTTCATATAAATCTTGCCATATGTGACTTTTTACTTTGGGCTTTTTTCACCCACCATAGTGTTTTCAAAGTTCATCCATACTGTAGCATGTATCATTACTTCATTCCTCTTGTGGCAGAATAATACTTCATTGTATGGATATGCCCCAATATGCTTATCATTTCTTCCATTGATGAACCTTGGATTGTTTCCACCTTTTGGCTATGGTGGACAATGCCCCTATGAAAATGCAGGCACAAGTATTTGAGTCCATTTTCAAGTTTGTTCTTTTCTAATCCCCCTTCTAATCCATTCCAGAATCTATTTACAAGTCATGTTTAAAACATTGCAAAATGATTAAAATGACCCACCAGTGATGAAGGACCAATATCTAGGCCTATAAATGAGCACCTGGTACATAAGAAGCCCTCTATAAATGGTAGCTTAATAATAATTAACACTGCTAACCTAGCTAAATACAGCATTTAGAGAGCTGTCAAATCTGAAGGGTGGGAGTGCATGGGGACCAGATCATTGTGGAGAATCCAGGTGTTGCCAGCCTGCCAGCCTGCCGCTCTTCCCCCACCTCATACAGTGGATGGAGAAACTGGCTGGAAGTCTTTCTCAGTGTTCATGTCACTTATCTTTCCATGCTAGAAAATTATCATTAGCCCGCATCTTTGTCAACAGACTTGCTCTGGGCTTGGCCCTGAAGTTACACAAACCTAGTTGCCCAAAGCAAATAAAGGAGATTGTAGTGTTTCTGATTGTATAAATTGGCATTAAAGGAATCTCTAATTTATTTGTTTAACACACAACTGCTGACATCATTGCCTGAAGTAATACCTACCAAGTCTTATCCCAGCTTGTTTGCCACCCAAAGTCAACACCATTTAAAAGAATTGTGACAACAAAATTTCCATGTTTATCTAGAGGAAGTATCTACTCAAACAGTCACTTGACTATCCTAGGATCACATGGGGGACACACTGAGCTGGAAGTCAGGAGAACTTGAGATACTCTTCATTGTGCGGTGACTTTCATTTCTGACTTCCAAGTGCCTACCCCTGGCACAAATCTACTTCTCCATTATATGAGATTACTTTCCTCAGACCTGTGCACCTTACCCAATGTCACAAAACTTATCCTATTTATGTTTACATAAGCCATCCAAAATGGTTATGAGCTATATGAATCACCACTTAATTAAGAGCATTTATAGATTTCTAACATCAACTATGACTTTAAAAAAATTCCACAATACCCTGTTCCTTTATTTATTACAATATTGGTGACAGAGAATTGTGACAATTGGAGTAACTCTGTAATTTGTGGTTCCTATCAGTGCTAGTTTCATATCCTCCCAGAAGTGACAGTCTTCAGAAAGACAAGTTGTCTTCCTTTAACAAATGACACATTTCTCTTTACAGTAAATAAGAGCCTTGTCAATGCACTTACTATTATGGTTCCTCCACTTGTAAGAATCAATTCAAGCTGTTTTCAATTACTGAATAGATCTACCTTTCCATTGTATCATACTATAAATAGATGGAAGCTTTTAGAAAATTCTTCCCAAATGTTAAATGAGAAACACACCAACAAGGGGTCTTCATTATCCAAAAGCTGACCGACCTAGCTAAGTTGACTTCATAGCTTTGGTCAAACTCAAAACACACACACACACACAGACACACACACACAAAAGCAGAGCAGAGAGTTTCGTTTCCACTTTCCTATTGAGGAAGTTGCATCTCAGAAAGGCTTTATGCTCCAAATACCTCAAAGTATGGAGCAGAGACTTGAATCCATGTCTCTGATCCTGGGATCTTTCTGCTGGACACTGTGCCATCTTTCTTTCTTCACTTTATTGTGCCAACTGAAAATTCCTAAGATGAAATGGCATGTATACAGCAACAATCACTGTAGCAGTGTCTATGGTTAAAAAAAAAAACAAAGTTGAAAGTTTCACAGTAAGGGACTGGATAGATAAATTATACCTTGTAGTCCCTAAAAACATGAGACAGTTGGATGTGCCCTGCTATGGTGTGATTTCCAAGACACTAATATATTTATTTACAAATTAAATGTGATGCATAGAACCTGTCAAGGCTCCCAAGGATGAAGGCCTCTCAACCAAGCTGTAAAAAAGAGGGTTTGCATCCACTATACCCAGTTGGAATCCATAGTAGCTCTTCTGCCCCACCCTGCAACCCAGTGATGATCAGTATTGCCAAGCAGCTCTTGGCCAGAGTCTTGGTTACATACCTAGAATGAGAATCAGGTTTTTTTTACAAAGACAGAACCTCAAAACAGTCACTCAAGGTAGATACCATGGGGGGATAACAAGAAAGCAGTAGTCTTCAGCAAGAAGATCCTGCTGCAGGCAACAACTCAGGGCTTTAAGACTGAGCAGAGACAAGTAGATGTCAACAGGTTTCACAGAAACCACGGGGCGTGAGCAGAAGTTGGAGACTTGGTATCCAAGAGGTGGAAGTGATGGTGGTGACCTCATGGTGACAACCCATGGCTGCTCAGCTCAGAACTCGGCAAAACTACTTCCTCCCTTTTCCAGTCTGTATCATTAAACTGCATTAACATGAAATGTCTGCCACTAAGCCAACTAAAGGCTGATAAGAAGATCCCAAAATGATATCAGCCTGAGAACTGTATCAGCTGAGGCTAAATTTGGGTTTCCTGACACATACATCAGAGGAAGTAAAAGGAAGTTATTAGTAGGGAGATGATAATGTGACTCTTCCAGTGTTAACTGAAGGCAAGAACATTGCAAAGGGGTTCATATGAGACTAAAAAATTTATGCCTATCAATAGAAACAATTGATGCACTAAATCATATTGTAGATAATAAATATGTACAATTATGTGTCAATTTTAAAAATTAAATTTTAAAAAATGATAATTGTTGATTTTCCAAACAAAAATGTCAATAAAATACTTCTCATGATTGACATAATCCACTTGGATTTTCCTCTTTCTGTGATTTCATTAAATACCTGTTTCTTATATTTAAAGACTTAATCATAATCACACTTTACTTAATCAGAATTCTATTGTTAACATTCTAAATTTATCTCAAGCTACATGCTCATAGTTGAAAAACATTTAAAACCACTGATGAATACAAATTAAAGTTTTCTTTTGTTTCATTATGGATCCAATTTTTTAAGAACAAGTTATATACCAGTTTTCTTCCCCCTAATATACCATTTATAAGTAAAACATATACATAATCCATTTGAGAAATATATCAGTAGCCAGGATTACACTATTATCAAATTACACATATATAGAGATGTTATAATATACTATTACATAAAAATGGTTATTATAATTAAGCTTGATGTCATACCTTTATATACATCTTTGTCCTTAATATATCTGAAAAAACACAGGCAAGGAAGGTGGACAGACTCAAATCTACAGTCCAAATTTTTCTCACAGTGTTGTTTGGCCCAGACATGTTTAGGTATGGCTCCTGGAGCACCTGAGTTGGCAACCAGTGGGCCACAGGATAAAGCAATATTAGGGAGCAAGGAAGGCTGAGAGACAGAGAAAAGTTAGAGATGAAGGCAAAGTCACGGGTGGGTAGTTCTGTATACAGATACTTTGTGTAAAGCACAATGTTACAATATGATGTGGCACCAGAATGTTCTGCTTAATGTCCCAGACTGCTCAGGGCTTTGCCCTGGTACCTGGAGATAGGAAGATCAAAGGAAGAGGAGAAAGGTACTCCTCATAACAGCATAACCAAGAACAATGAGTGCCTGGTGGGTGACATGAAAAGAAACTGACCCATGAATGGCACTGAGCAAGCATACTTTGAGCTTTTTCTCGTGATTCAGTCATCTTTATGCACATCAGATCTTTTACCGTGTACTGTAGCACAAGATGCTTTCAAGACTTCCTAAGACCTGTGGCACCATTGCTTCATGCTTGATGGGTTTCTATCAACTGCTTATAGCTGCCTGTCACCTGTCTCCACAGACAATCATCACAGTCTAATCAGTCCACCATTGCCTTAGACAGTTTTCTGTTGCGATAGTGAAATACCTGAGACTGAGTTCTTTATAAAAGAAAACAGGCTTACTGGAATCCTAAACAGCATGGCTCTTGTGAGAGTCACCTGGCGGCAACATGGTGAGGGAGCACTTTCAAGAGGGAGAGATCACATGGATAGTGAGACATAAAGCCAAAGCAAAGGGAGAGGGCCAATAACAACCTCTGATGAGCCCCCACCTCTGAAAGGTCCCACCACCTCCCCACATCACCACAGTGGGGACCAAGTTTCCAACTCATGAAGCTTTGGAGGACACATTCAAGTCACAGCCAAATCATTGCATCACCTTTCTCACCCACTCCCTTACTTACAATTGTCCAAGCAAAGGACTGAGAACTTCTGGAGAATAGTACTTAGACTTCTTTTATTTCTGGATCTATGTCTCATGAGTTTCCATAAGCCTGACCCCGTTTTCACCTCCCCATCCTCAGGTAAGGGGGATGTCATGGTGCTAATGTGTCCACAAACCATACAGTTTGATCTTCATAAAATATATTTACCATAGTTCACTAGTTTTAAAAGATGGCATCTTAAACATTTTTTACTTTTTGGTAATTCATACAAAGGAATAAATTTCATGTATTTCATATATACATTTTAAGAGTTTAATGATACTTCTCTCCCTACATACCCTCCCTCTCCTACTTTCATCCTTCCTCCTTCTTCTTTTCTCTTAATTTTTGCAATGATACACTTTCAATTCACTCTATAATTATAAGTTTAACCCTCTACTAAATAAAAAATTCAACAAGTAGTGAATAGGAAAAACCACTTTACCTGAAGGGTATAGACAAGTCTATAAACAATAGTCAAATCTCAGAATGTCAATTTTGCTCATATACATTACATTTTTTATACTCTGTATATTAGCTACCACAAATCAAGGAAGACATGTGATGGCTTATTTCACTAAGCATAATTGTCTCCAGTTGCATCCATTTCATTGTGAAACACAGGATTTCATTCTTTTCAAAGGCTGAGTAGTATTCCATGATATATATATATACCATAATTTATCCAGTCATCAGCTGATGGACATCTGTGTTGATTCCATATCTTAGCTATTGTGAGTTGAGCTGTTATAAACATGTGGGTACAGATAATTCTTCCAGAAGCTGATTTTATTTCTTTTGGGTAAATTCCCAGGAGTTAGAATTGCTGGATCATATAGTAAACCTATTTTCAGATTTCTAGAAATCTCCATACTGTCTTCATGATGGTTGCATTAGTTTACACTCTAACCAACAAAAACAAAAAGATAATTTTTACTGTTGTAAATGTGCATCTGTATGGCTACCAAGACACTTTAGGTTATAACTGTTTACAATTTTAATTCCAAGTATGTATTTATGAAAGGCACTTTCCCAATTTGTGACTGATCCAAGATAGCAAATATATTTTTCCTAATGGCTAGACTATTTTAAATTAGAACCACTTTAGAAGATCTAATTCTATTTTCATTCTTATTTCTACCCTGAGTTTATGGGAAAATGTAAATTGATTCTTCCATAAATTACCACTGACATAACAATATAGCAATAGAATTTTTTTAGACTCTGCCAGCCATAAGGACAGAGAAGAGAGGGACAGCCATGTCATTGTCACTTTACCTGTCAGCAGCATTTTGATATGATTGTTCAGTTGCATGTTAACTATTCACTCCTACAGTGTATTCATTTTTCCAGGTACATATAAGTACATATAAACATACATTTACAGACATGCTCTCCATTAATTGTCACTTGTTTACCCACATGTGAACTTAAAATTATCTGAAGTGCACGTGTGAATTTGCAAGGTCCAATTTCTCTTTCCTCTTCCTATCTCTAGTAAATATGGACCTATCAGCCCCACCCTTATCTGAACCCATTATCTAGAGGTAATAACCCCTCCCAAGCCTTATTAGTACTTCTGGGAATGCTGCCCTTTGAGAGGTTTGATTAGTAAGACAAATACAGCATGGAACTCCAGCTGTATTTGAAACACAAATAATCACCTTTTGTTTTAAATTATTATTTTTGCCAGTGAAAACAGTGACTATAATGTATGAAAACTAAAAGTATAAGTCTTCAAGGCAGTAATTTGATATCTGTTACCTTAGAGGTGAGCCTTTTGGAAAACTGAGCCATCTTGAACGCAGATATGAATGTAGACATAAGCTAGGGCTTAGTATGGAAAAATCCAGGAGATTAAGTCAGAAAGCATACCTACCATTGTATTCACTGATCCAGCTGCTGTGTAGCATGTACCAACCATAATCTGTGCTCACTACTCTTTCCCCCGCTTTCAACAATTCAGAAAAATTTTCTTTCAAATAAAATGGTTGTTCTATCAAGAACAAGAAGGATTTTGAGCCAGATTTAAACCAAGACACTAGTCACAAATCCACAGAAAGTCAGGATGTTGTAATATGGCAACATGAACATATGTGTAGGCTGACAGGTATCCATTTGAGATTGAGATTTTTATATAGTAAAAAAATAGCAAGAAAGTGGGCTGCTCTTTTCAAAGGCCTACCATTATTAGCACTATTCATCCCCACAAGAACCCCATGGGGTGAGCACTGTTATCATCTCCATTTCACAGATGGGATTATCAACAGTTAGAGAGAGAGCTAGACTTTACACCCAGTGAGTGATCCCTGCACCAAATCTGTTACCAGTCACCATGCCATCTGCTTACCTGTACAAGTGAGCGAGTTTTTACCTATTCATGGTGCTTTCTGTAGGGACTTTGAAATGTGAAAATATTGCTTGTGGGACTATATTAGGATATTTCCAAGAAACAGAAGCCATGGAGATAATATAGAGATGGTAGATGATAATAATGATGGTAGGTAGGTAGATAGGTCGAGCTATCAGTGAATAGGAGGATGCCACCTGCTTTACTCAGTCTACAAGTTTAAGTGCTAAGCTCTTCACAGATATACTTAATGCCTCATATTTTATCAGCCATCTGAGCATCCCTTAGCCCAGTCAAATTGACATCAAATTAACCATCACAGATAATTTTCTTAAAAACCACTACTGACAGGAGTCTGCCTCTCTTGGAGTCCCTCCACCCTCGCTTCCTGGCTGTGGCAGGAGGTTTCTGACTTCAATAAATCTTGCTTTGTTAAAACACACACACACACACACACACACACACCACTGGCCTTTCCTCCAAGACTTTTATTTCTGTCCAGCTTCCCTCCCCTGAAAGACAAGCACACATCAGAAGTGTTTAGGATAGGCCTTTCCACTAGGCAAAATAAGGTGCAATGAGATTTGAGGACGTCTACTTCCCAAAAACTCTCTCATCACATGATCACACTGCCTAAATTGGACTATCACAAAACTTGTGGGAATAATCATATGTATGCAACTTAATGCAAATGTATCTTTAAACTGATTTCTTCTATTCCAATTATTCCACAGCCAAGGGCACTGGAATGATGAAATGTAATACAGCAGTGTCATCTCAAAGATGATATTTTAATCACCTCCTCTTCACTTTATTGGTGAGAAAAGTATTCTTGCCCATGAGTCACCAGGATAGATATAACTTTTTTAAAGGAACCAAAAACTATCTAAATGTTTGGTTTCTAAAGGATAAGTTGCCAGTGCCTGGTTAAGCCTCTGTTTCAGAAAAGAACACTTTTTCCTGAAAACACAGCAGTTGATCAAACACACATATTCTATAACCATTTCTAGAGATGGTTAATAGTGTATGAAGAAGAGAAATTTGATTTTCACAATAATGGGAAATACATGATTCTGAGCCTGAGATCCTATCCAGAGATTGAACAAACAAATGGAAAACAAATGCCTTTGTATAACACTCTCATCTCACTATTTCAGGATGTCTCTTCTGCCTGGTAACAGCATCATCAGACACCCAGAAGCTTCACAGCGTCCACCTCCTTGGCATCCATGTCTCAGGACGATGTCAGGCAGAGGCAGGTTATTGTGGAGGGAAGAACAGATTGGGGGAGATGAGCCTAGGCTTACTTTTTTTAAAAGTATTTTTAAAGGGCTTGGTCCTTTTAAGGAACTTGATCCTCAGAGAGCCCTGACACCTGCCAGTTCAGATACAGAGCTAGGTCTGTCAGCAATACCCAGTATTCAAGAGAACTTGGAAAATTTTGACCTGTCCAGGAAAGTGGTCCCATTGTTAGAACATGTAGACATAACAATAATAATGAGATCACTGGGACTTGCACTATGGCATAGAGGGTAAAGCCATCACCTGCAATGCTGGCATCCCATATGGGTGCTGTTTCAAGACCTGGCTGCTCCACTTATGATCCAGCTCTCTGCTATGGCCTGGGAAAGCAGTGGAGGATAGCCCAAGACTTTGGGCCTCTGCACCCATGTGGGAGATCCGGAAGAAACTCCTGGCCCATCTCTGGCCGTTGAGGCCATCTGAGGGGTGAACCAGCAGATGGAAGACTTCTCTCTCTTTCTACCTCTGCCTCTGCCTCTCTGTAACTCTACCTTTCAAATAAACAAATAAATCTTTAAAAAAAAAAATGGGATCATCTACACAGATAAGGGAGTGAGGAGGATCCAGGAATGTGTGAGAATCAGATTCCGCAGGGTTCCCTGAAGAGATTTGGTGAAGCCTATGTTTGTTGCTGCTGGGATCCTGCCTCTGGCAATGGGCTCAGGATCAGGATTCCCTATCTAGAAGGAGATCAACAAGAACAGGTGAGCCTCCGTTCTGGAGAAGTGCAGTTTAGAAGGGCACCGGCTTTGGAAAATACTTCTGATCCTTACTGTACGTGGTATCAAAAGGGAAACTGAGCCTCAGGACCAAGGCCATGGTGCCGCTCACTATCCTCAGTGCTCACACAAATTTTCTGTGACCAGGAATTGTCCTCTATCCTGGCATCAAAGATGAATCTTCATGTGAAAATCAAGAGTTCCCAGAGGCAGATAGGGTGGGACTCCCAGGATGAGAACACAGCAGCAGCCATTCATGGAATGAGCAGTAAATCTTCCCAATCTTACATGGAATGATCCTTGCGAGGCCCAGTGATCTAGTCTTTTAAATTGGGTATGTTTATGCTCTGAATCAGTGGTTCTAAAAGGCAGGGATTAAGTTAGGATCTATTATCCATGAAAAGATGGTTCAGGAATGAAAATTCATGCATGTCCCAACCTTCTGTAAGTTCTACTTTATGTGCAAGTCTTAATGTAAGACTTTTTCTATTTCATGGTCTTAGTCTGCTTTTTGTTGCTATAAAAAATGCTGAAACATATAAAAAATACTGACACATATAAAGAAAAGAAGTTTCCTGAAAATGTCCTATTTAGTAATTAAGAATTTATGTCAATGGCACATATGTTTCTTGGAATAAATACATCATTCATTTCTCCTGAAAAGAAAACAAAGGAGGTTTACTCACTCCCAGTTCTCTGTATCCAAGAGGGTGTTGCCAGCACCTGCGCAGTTAATGTTGAAGGTCTTGCGTTGCAGCAATGCAGTGGGGAAGTGGAAGAGGAAGCAAAGGTGTGCAAAGAGCAGGCACATGAGAGAGAGACAGACAAGAAGTTGATCTGCTTTGTAATAACACACTCTTGTAATAACTCATCCAAATCTGTGAGATCTAATTCAGTCTTGCAAGAACCAACCAGTGTCTCAGAAAGACATTAAACCATTCATGAGGATGGTTTCCTATGACCTAATAATTTCCCATTAGGCTACCCCTCTTAAAAGTCCCACTACTTCTCAAAATCATTATTTTGAGGACAAAGCTTCCAGCACATTAGCTTCGGGAAGACAAGCCACCTCTAAACTGTAGCATAATCCCATTCTTTGGGAAAAAGAAAACAATAACTCTACAAGTACTTCCAGTTACAAAAGCTGTCATTTAGCTGTCTCTTTTGGATACCAAGCAACATCCTTTCAACATGTTACCACTTAAGCCTAATACTCATTCAAATATGAACAGCATGGCCAAGGAATAAATTTCTAATTACCAGTCAGGAAGAAATTAGATACATACATATAACATATTTTCTGAAATAAATGACCTCCAATTATATAGAATAGTATTAATTATTTGAAGTCCTCTAAGACCTTACTACTCATTGTTTGAAGCAAGATCAGACATCTCTTGGGAGATTTTCAAAAATGAAGAGTCTCCCAGCCTAGCCCAGATCTACTGAATCAGAATTTGCAATTTAATAACAGCACCAGGTTATTTATATGTATATTGAGAAATACTCAAGCTATATATAAGTACATTATTTCTCCCTTTAGTATACTCAATAACAGTGAATACCTTTTGAAAATTCATCTCTTTTTATGAAGCTCTCCATTGTAATTACCATTAGTTGTGTTTAAATACAGTTGTTAATAGGTGGAGATGAATCTGTGCAGCCAGCCTTCCCATCTCCACTCTGCACTCCCACCATCTCATAATGGTGAAAACACCCTGCCACCCAGAAAATCCATTATGAGAAACACAAGTGGAATGAGGAACGGTGCTAGCAGCAGCAGGGCAGCCGCATGTTCAGGAAAGCATGGAGGACTGGGGAGAAGCCTAAAGGCAGAAGACACACTGGGGAGAAATTGAATGCACTGAGAATTTAACTTAAGTGCATATATAGTTGAGTGTTCTGTTTTACAAATAACAAAGGTCAGGGGCTGCATCGCAACATAGCAGGTAAAGATGCCACCTGTAGTGCTGGCATCCCATATGGGCGCCAGCTCAAGTCCTGGCTGCTCCACTTCAGATCTAGCTCTCTGCTGTGGCTGGGAAAGCAGTGGAAGATGGCCCAAGTCTGTGGGTCCCCTCACCTACATGGGAGACCTGGAAGAAGCACCAGGCTCCTGGCTTCAGATCGGCACATCTCTGGTCATTGCAGCCATTTGGGGAGTAAACCAGTGTAAGGAAGAACTTTATCTGCCTCTGCCTCTCTATAACTCTGCCCTTCAAATAAATAAATGAATTTTTATTTTCTTAAATATCTATATTTTTGTTTAAAGATTGATTTATCTATCTATCTATCTATCTATCTATTTATTTATTTGAAAGGCAGAGTTACAGAGAGGCAGAGGCAGAGAGGGGAGGGAGAGAGGTCTTCCATATGCTGGTTCACTCCCCAGATAGCCGCAATGGCCGTAGCTGGGAAGAGCCAAAGGCAAGAGCCAGGAATTTCTTCTGGGTCTTCCACATGGGTACAGGGGCCCAAGGACTTGGGCCATCCTCCACTGTTTTCCCAGGCCAGCAGAGAGCTGGTTTGGAAGTGGAACAGCCAGGACTTGAGCCAGCACCCATATGGGTTGCCAGCACTACAGGCAACAGCTTTACCTGCTAGGCCACAGTGCCAGCTCTGATAAATAAATATTTAAAAGGAAAAAAAATAACAAAGAGCTCTGACTCTGACCTTGTCTACTGACTGGGTGCTCAAGTAGGTTACCAGCTTCTCATGGTGGTACACTCCTTTCTGAGTCCTGCAGGTACTCAGACATCTACCCTGTCAAAAACTATTGCCCCAGCACCTCAACCTCCTAACTTCAAAGAACATGTAAGACTCTCTTCCGATTCTTCCACAAATCCAATACCATCTTAAAGAACAAAAAAGCAATAATTTAAGACATAAAAATAAAAAGGACCAAAGTTTCAAACTTAATGTATCTCTAGGTTCGATACATCAGTACTGTGTCTGTCTGATTCAACATCAACATCTTGGTCTCTTCTCACATTTGACAGTGGCTTGTAACTGGTAACTGGTATGAAATGTTTCATAAACAAGAGTTCACACTTACTTCAAAGAATTGGAAGACAGGGCAAATATATCAGAAGAAGGACTTTGCATGAGTGAAGTTCAGCTGTGGATAGAAATGGTTGGGTAGGCATAGATATCCAACCAACAAGATGGTGGCTTCAAAAACAGCAACCAAGGGCAATTCTAGCCAACTGTGATTTAGAGACCACAGACAGCTGCAGATGTTTCCCCAAGACTGAGATTAAGAGCATTAAGCAAGCAGGGAAAATATTCCAGTAGCCGAATTTCTCTATAAACTTGAACTCTCAGTTTAAATGAAGATCCTACTGATGCAAATTTGTGGTCAAGAAAAAACAATCTGTTAACTTTATAAACATACACGTATTATTTATATTGCTTTATAAATTTGATAATTACACAGGCTTATGTACAATAATAATTCTTTCCTTGTAAAAATTCAACATACAATGCTGGCATTGCAGCGCAGTGGGTTAAGCCGCTGTTTGAAACACCAGTATCCCATAACAGAGTGTAGGTTCAAGTCTTGGCTACTCTACTTCTGTAATTTCCCTGCTAATGAGCCTGGTGAAGCAGTGGAAGATGACCCAAGTGCTTGAGCCCCTGTCAGCCACATGGGAAACTCAGTTGGAGTTCCAAGCTCTTGGTTTGGGCCTGGCCCAACCCTGACTGTTATAGCCATTCAGACAAGGTGAACCAGTGGATGGAAGATTTTTTTTTCTTTCCCTCTCTGTCACTTTGTCTTCTAAATATATATAATAAATCTTTTTAAAATTTTCGATATATTTGCAGCATCTTTCTGTGTGTTTCTTATAAATAAAAAATAATGTTTTTTAATTACTAAAACATATTGAAAATGTGGGGATATGTACACTAATGTGCATTTCCAGATACAAATAATGAGCATAGTATTTTTTCCATCAAGAAAGAGAAAACATCATGATGAATAAAGAGAAAATGTGTAAGAAAATAATAATAATTATTAGATATTTTTAGAAAGTTAGGTAAGTAAGGGTCAGCACTGTAGCGTAGAGAGTAAAGTCACTGCCTGTAGTGCCAGTATCCCATGTGGGTGCCAGTTTGAGTCCCAGATGCTCCACTTCAGATCCAGCTCTCTGCTATGGCCTGGGAAAGCAGTGGAGGATGGCCCAAGTCCTTGGGCCCTTGCACCTGTGTGGGAGACCTGGAGGAAACTCCTGGCTTTGGAATCAGCGTAGCTCCGGGCGTTGTGGCAAATTGAGGAGTGAACCAGTGGACGGAAGACTTCTTTCTGTCTCTGATCCTCCTACTCTCTGTGTGTAACTCTTTCAAATAAATAAATAAATAAGAGAGAGAGAGAGAGAGAGAGAGAGAGAGAGAGAGAGAGGAAGGAAGGAAGGAAGGAAGTTAGGTAAGAAGTAAATGCCATCTCTTCTAATCAGTCTACAGCACCCCACTGAACTTTCAGTAAGTCTTTCAGGAAAAGGCCAAAACTGAGATTCTGAAACAGATGTCCATCTATGAAAAACTCAACAAATATTAGTTTATCCAAAGAATATTAAGCAATATACAGACATTTCTAATTGCATTTGCATTGTCTAAATTTAAATTGAATAACAGTGTTTTCTACAGGATCATTATGATGCTAAATGCTCCATTATTTCCCAGTCTCTGATGAAAACTACTGGAGCGCCATGGACATATATTCAGAGATAGGAAGACAGTGGAAGCGATTCCATGCAACACCTGTGTAAAATAATAATGCTTGTCTTCAAATTGCAAGTCAGAGAATTGTTTTCATCTGTAATATCCTAATCAGAACAAGCACTTACATCTCTTCCTTTATAAACACCAGAGATCATATTTTTAATTCCTTAATAAGATATCACAAATTGTGTTACCAAGTATGAGATGGGCCATAATTAATAATAATTGAAGGAGTTAAAAATGGCCAAAAATTGGGGCTGGCACTGTGGCACAGTGAGTTAAAGCCCTGGAGTATAGCGCCAGTATCCTGTGTGGACGCCAGTTCAAGTCCTGGCTGTTCCACTTCTGATCCAGCTGTCTGTTAAAGACCTGGGAAAGTGTAGAAGATGGCCCGATTCCTTGGGCCCCTGCACCCACATGGGAAACCCAGAAGAAGCTCCTGTTGCAGCCACTCTCTCTCTCTTTTACTCTCTCTCTCTTTCTTTGAGTGTATGTGTGTCTCTACCTCTCTCTGTAACTCTTTCAAATAAATAAAATAAATCTTTTTAAAAATGGCCAAAAATGATAGTGCAGTTTCAGTGGTTCTACGATGACCTTTACCAACAATACTAGCCCCCTCTTCAAAGTCACGTTACACTTTCCCAAACAAATACCTCCTCTATGGACCATTATCTGAAATTAGAAAACTGAGAGCCTTATTTACTTATTGTTTACCTCCTTTTAAAAGGCAATAAAGTCTGGGAGAATAAACATGAGTCATAGGAGGTAACTTGTTTGTATCTCCACAAATATTTTGCAAATTCTTGGTGAGTGTGAAACAACATTCAAGAGAAGAAAATGGGGGTGTCTCTCCCCCCAAGTCACTCATAGTCCAGTGAGGAAGACCCACCAGCTCATGAGCTGATGGTGATAAGTTGAGGGTTCATACGGAGGAGCTGTGTGTGAGTGACAGAGGAGCAGATGTACACGTGATTACACTTCAGTCCTCCTGACTCAAGAAGTGCCCCAGACCGGCTAACAGTCAGGAAATCTGCAGAAGCCTACAGACAAGTGTTGAGCAGCAATAACATGGTAAAGGCAAAAAATCCACAGAGGCAGGGATAGCAAAGGAAAAGAACTCCAGGCATGTTCAAAGGCACAATGGTGAGAAAAGGGTAGGCGTGAAAACGTCCCATACAGTTGGAGCTTAGAGAATTACAGAGGGATGAAGCTGTGCATTTCCTTGAGTCTCTTACTAGGGTCTGTGCGTTAGGTTAATTATATTATTGGATCCTGGTGACGACACTGTGAGTCATTATCATGTCCATTTTGCAGTTAAGGAAGATAAAGTTTAAAGTTCAAAGAGGTTAAGTAGCTTGTCCAAAGTAACCGAGTTTGTAAAATCTCAAAATCTGGCTTCAAACTGGGGAGTTTTCCAGCACCTTCTAAGTGCAGGTCATGAGTGTGAGTCAAGAATCAAAAAGGCATGGGAGGTCTTAGGAGAGATTTCAGGTGACCAAACAGAGTATGCTATCCCAAGAAGAAAGTGGACTGGCCCACTCTACTTGGCTTGAGAACCAGTCTACTAGGCCCATAGATACAAAGTGGAGGATATCTTAGAGAAAATTAAGGGCTTCCTCCATTCTACTCATTAATATAGCACCAGGGGCAGGTGCCAGACACAGTGATAAAGATGCCACTTAGGACTCCTGCATACCATAATACAATGTCTGGGTTCAAGTCCAAGCTCCATTTCTGATTCTAGCTTTCTGCCAATGCACACCCTGGGTGTCAGCAGACAATGGCTCAAATACTTGGGTCTCTGCCATCCATGTAGGAGACAGAGTGTGTTCCTGAATCCCAGTTTCTGCCTGGCCCAGGCCAAGCTGCTGTCCGCTTTTGGGGAGTGAACCAGAGGTGAAAAGCCTCTTTCTCTTTGCCTTTCATGTAAATAAACAAGTTTTTTAAAAAGAAAGATAGCATCAACCTCCAAGAAGTTGCTGCTCAGAGCTGTGCAGGCCCAGAATTCAGCATCTACCTAGGAACTTGCAAGGAACTCACCCCCCAGATCTTTAATCATTAGGTCCAGGCCACCTTCCTCCAACGGACTTCTGAGCCTACTACCTATTCTCCATGTCCCTCATCTCCAATTATCACCAGTCAACACCCAAGTGTAAGCTACCCTGGCGAGCCTGCTACTGCCACACCATCATGCCCACAGCATGCTGTATCGTCTTGCCCCAGATTCTGCAAAGCTTTCTTATCACCTCCCAAACACTGCCACTATGACCCCTGTGGTGGAATGAGAGGGCCATGCCAAGATGGCTGCTGGCAAGCAAGCATCAGTTACTCAGGAATGGCTTTGAAACCCACCTGGCAACGGAGCCTGCCTGGCATCAGACTGTGATTGGTTGGGGCATAGACCACCCCTTGACTGGATTGGCTTGTCTTGGCTATATAAGCTGTTGTATTAACTGAAATAAACGAGTCTGCGGGTTGCTTGCCTCAAGCCCACTTTCACCCAACTCCCGGGGTCTGTGTGTTGACTCTGCGCCTCTTGCCCCCACCACGCTCCTCCTCTCAGAAACGAATCCACTGCAACATTGTTAAGAAATCAACTGCAACAGACCCCAAAGCTGCTGCCTCAATACAAGCAAACTCCTTTTTGCCCCAACCTTCCTCTTTTAGAGCATCCGGTTCAGCTCACTCTTTCCCTTATCTAAAGCCCCTGAGGCTGCTGCTTCCACAGCATCCTTCTCAGATGAGCTAAACTTCCTCCTTGCTCCCTACTGCCACGTCCAACTTTCCTGTAAAAACAACAAGGACAACAGCAAGTCTGCTGTGAGGCTCCTGCCCTATGACCAGACTGTCCTCTTCTCCTGTCTATAATCACGGACTCTTGGCCATACCATCCCTTGCCTCCGGTCTTGGCCTGAGTAGCATTGCCTTCTCCATGGACAATTTATCCCATGTTCTATGGCTTCTCAGCATTTTGACTTCCTCTTTCTAAGAATCCTGCTTTCTACCTCAGACACTTTCTTCCTCAGTCACCAAAGAGATGTGCCATCCAGAACTTCACTGTCGAAATTTCCGATTCCAGTTCCCTGTTGTATTTCCCCCATGTGCTTGTTCTGCTGCTATTGCCAAGACTGGTCCCAACACCCTTAACCCATTAACTGCTGCACTTTCTCCCAATCCAGCAGTCTGTCTATTCTTCACTTCTCTATCTTAATGCCATTCTGTGCCCACTATATCAACAATGCTTGCCAATTCCCTAAGTGCTTTTAGTTTTTATCATGTACACCTAGAAAAATCCCATTTTGGGGTCCCCCAACCAGGTTCTCTTGATATGTCTGCACCAAGGTAAACAAATAATGCTGGGAAAATGAAAGACTACACAATACCACTCATGATCAGCAGTCTCCAGTGGGCTCTAAAATCATGTTATTGCCTTACTATATTTTGGAGGAGTCAAATTTCAGGTCCTTTTCTCCATCCTGAAATCTCCTACCAAGCTGTCTGCTTAGACACCAGTGGCCCTCCTCAGAGATGGGGAATATTCTTGCCTCATATTTCACACCGAAAATTAAAACCCTAATGTGATTGTCCCTAAATTTCCTTCTACCAAATGTGCAAAGTGCTCAACATCAGCAACTCTCATCTTGTCCTTTCTGTTGTATTCAAGGAGGTATCTCATTTCATCTCCAAGAGTCATTCTTCGAAGTGAGCTTCAGATTCTGTCAGAAGTCTCAAGTAACCAAATCTGGTGTATTTACCACCTAAATAGCAACTCCATCAGCCTGACTTTCTCTATCTTGTCTACCATTGCTGTCATCGAAGCAACCTTCAACTATCACCCTGTTGATCTCACCCTGGAAAAAGACTTCCTCACTAGGCTCCCTGAATCCACCCCAAAAGTCCCCAAGTGTTCTCCACTATGAACCTAGGATGGTCTTTGCTTTCTTTTCTGTGTGCCCATTGGTTTACAGCCCTACTGCGGGTCTCCATTATACTTAGAATCAAGTGCAGGCTTCAGCATGGCCTGCTTGGTCACATCTCACCTACATATCCAGACTCATCTTTTCCTACTTTGCTTTTTCTCTGTGAATTCCTGCTGCTACGTTCTTCTCTCAGCACCTCAAGAATTTGTTGTTCCCTAAGCTCATAAACCCCTTGTTTATGCCATTTCTGTATCCAGAACACTTTTCCTCTCCCCAGTCTCTTTCTAGTCAGAGTTATAGTCATTCATAGAATTGGATTACCTTCCTCACATATAGCTCAGATTTAATCATATGTGGTTGTGTGATTACTGTGGGGAGCAACTCGGACTAGACTGTTACTGGAATTAAGACTTATTCTATACATCTGCTCTCCCACAATATGGTGCTGAGAAGGCAGTAAACAACTTCTACGCAGCTGCCTCTCGCCAACTTGAGTGATGACCTGCAGGAGCTGATCCTGCTCCTGATTGGAGGAGAGCAGCGTGCTTGGCGTGTGGGTAGCAGAGTTGGGATTGGTGGAAGAGGACTATAAAGGAGGAGAGAGACAACATGCACGAGGAACACCTGAGGAACATCTGAGCAGCCCCCGAGAGAGCCGGCCGGCGGTGTGCCGCTCCCCCGCAGAAGTGGGGAAAGTGGCAGGGGGAACCGCCCTTCCACGGAGGTGGAAGGGTCGGTAGCCAACCCGGGAAGAACCAGCAGCAAACCCGGGGAGGGCCGAGCAGACAAAAGAACAGCGCAGGGTCCTGTGTCGTTCCTCCACGAAGACGGGGAGCGACAATTACTTATTTAATTATTATTAACCATTGGCTTATTCATTCTTCAACAAAGATTTATTGATCATCTACTCTGTCCTAGGCACTGGAGGCAGTATTGAATAACAAAGACAAAAATAGTTTATTGTCTAGAGGAAAGACACATAGAAAAAAATAAATTATTTAAGAACAAATGGGGTGGACATTTGATCTCGTGGGTAAGACACCAGTTAAGATGTCTGTGTCCCACACTGGTGTGCCTGGGTTTAGTGCCCAGCCCTGGATTCCCAATCCAGCTTCCTGCTAATGCAGATCTTAGAAGGAAGTAGTGATGGCTCTAACAGGTAAGTCCCTGTCACTCATGTGGAGAGCAGGGTTGAGTTCTCAGCTCCCTACTTCAGCCAGGCCTAGTCCTAGACATTGCAGGCATTTGGGAAGTGAACCAGTAGATGAGAGATCCCTCTGTCTCTGTGTGTCATTGTTTCTCTGTCCCTCAAATAAATTAAAAATTAGAAGAAAAAGGTAACACACCTTGATGATTCACATGATGGAGTAAATAACCAGGAATTGGGAGAAGGAGGGCAAAATGTGTATGTGAGAGAAAGTTAGGCAGTGGCTTGACATTTAAAATAGCATGATCAGGGATGATTTCATGAAAATTTGGCATTCGAGCAGAATCAGGAGCAAGTTGGGGTATCTGGAAAAGCTCCAGGCAGAGGAACTAGAAAAGGTTGAGTACTGAAGGCAGCAAGGTGAGAGAGAGTTTATATTGGAGGAGGAGCCAGGAGGCCAATGGAGTAAAGTAGAGCAAAAGAAAGATAAAGGCAAAGATAGTAGAGGAAGTGGTAAGAAAGAGGCCCATGGCAAAGCTGTGAGCAAAACCAGATTCCCGGGCAAGTGTCCCCAGCATTCACACAGGGTCTCACACCCAGAAGAGCCCTAGACCCAGGTCTGGTTTAGTGCTCCTCTCTCACCATCTGGAATGTCTTTAGGTTTTGAACAAGAGTCTGCATATTAAACAAGCAGTCTTGCCTGTAGGACCTACAGGGCCACTGCTCCAGGCCACAGCTCTTCCTCACAGACAGAGAGGAGTATGGGTTCCAAGCCAAGGAGCAACAAGGTCTCGTGTATGTTTAACAAGGTCCTTCTGACTGATTCATTGAGCAGGGTCAGTGGCAGTCATGGGAGCAGACTTAGTAAGAAGTCTCTGGCATGACAATCAGAATAAGAGACTCATTAGGCCTATGCCAGGTGGTAGAGATGTGTGGATTCAGGTCCTGGTGGACAGGTAAAGGGAACTTTCCTAACAGACAGGCTGTGGAATATAAGAAAGCAAGGCAAGTCAAGGGTGGATTCAGTGATTTAGTGTTGAGTAGCTGGAGTGCAAAGGGTCCACAGGCTGAGCCATGGAAGATTTCAGGAGCAGGTTTGCCAGGGGTGATGGCAAATGAGAGAGGTTCACTTACAAATGTGTTACACACTGAGGTGCCCAGGAATCATCGAAGTGAGGGGTAAAGAGGCAAAGTGCATTTTGGAATCCAGAGTTTCAAAAAGAGTTACATTTTATGCTCATTCTATCCCTAGCATTTGTGGGAATATAAAGCCAGATAGTAACTGCTAAATAAATATTTGGTGGGGCAGGTTAAGCCACTACTTGCTATGCCCACATCCCATATGGGAGTGTCTGTATTTGAATCCCAGCTCTGTTTCCAGTTCCAGCTTCCTACTAATTCACACCTTAGGAAGCAGCAGGTAATGGCTCAAGTAATTTGGGTCCTGACATCCACATGGGAGATCTGGATCCAGTCCCTGGCTCCTGACTTTAGCCTGGACCAGCCTCAGCTATTGAGGACATTTGAGAAATAAATCAGTGGACAGGAGATCTCTCTCTGTCTTTATCTCTCTGTCTTTCAAATACCATGAACATTTAAAAATAAATAAATATTTGGTGGATGAATGAAACAATGTTGAAAACACTAGGAGAAAACCAAGATGGCAGAATAGTAGCAGGATGATATGAATCACGCTGGGAAAAATTAATAATTAAGGAGGAGAGAAGACACATTCCTGAGATAGGGCTGTGGGAAACTCACAGCAGAAAACCCAGGAGAACAGCAGAAGCCGGCCAGGTCCACACCGAGAGCAAGTATGAAGGGGTAACAGCGAAGGCTCGGACCAGAGAGGCCAACACCGGCTGCCAGTGCACCAGATATGATAGAAATTTCCTGGTCCACGGGGCTTTGGATAGCAGTGGGAGGGAGAGGTTGGCGAACTGCTTTTGAAGTTCCACACGGGAAAACAAAGGAGGGGGTAAATATTGAGGAACAGGTAGAGAGGTCAGGCACTGCCCTACCCACCTCCCTTCTACCCCTTCCCCCACCTGGACTTGCAAGGGGAGAAGTCATCTTGCCCTGTTGTTTGTTTATCTGCTTGGACACAAGTAGGAGACTACCACCCTTGCCTCCCGTGCACATGCCCATCAATCATGGGGGTTGCCTCACCTTACACTTCACCCAAGAACTAGGGCCACAGCAATCCAGAATTTCTTCCCCCACCACACAGGCTGTGCAGCCAGGGGAAGCCCTGTCTATTGGAAGCTTGTAACTGCTCCCACTACCATTGAAAAATGAGCTGGGAGCCAGTAGGAGGGGCTCTGTGCACCCAAACTAGTACCTACCCCCACCATCACCTAGAAGTTAGCCAGAATCCAGTGGGTGGGGCTCCATGCACCCAAGCAGGTACCCACCCACCCCACCACAACTAAGAAGTGAGCTGGGTGCCAACAGACAGGGTTCTGCACACCCACTCAAAACAGACAGACCCATAGCAGCTCATAATAGAAGAAACCATGCCCACTGGAAAGGTGCCACAGAAAACCAGCCAGACCAAAAAAAAAAAAAAAAAATACACAAATGCTGAAAGGCAAAGGAAGAACACTAAATAAGAATAAGGAAGACAAAATAAGTCCCCCAAAGGAACACTGCAACACTTCAATAAGTAGAAGGGGAAGATGAAGAGATTGAGAATATGCCAGAAATGGAATTCAGAAAATTAATTGGCAGACTACTTAGAAGCAATCAGAAACAATTTCACGAACTAAATGAAAAGTTTTCCCATGAAATTGAGATACTAAAGATAAGCCAGAATGAAATACTAGAAATGAAGAATGCAATAGATCAAACCAAACCCAAAACTAGTAGGAGAAAAGAAATAATTAAAATTAGAGGAGAAAGCAACAAAATCAAATTAATTAAAATTAAATAATTAAAATTAGAGAAGAAAGCAACCAAAAAAAAAAAACAGCAAAACAAAGAGATGATTTTTAGAAAAAAATAAATAAAATTGACAAACCATTGGTCCAACTAACCAAAAAAAGGAGGGAGAAGATCCAATTAATAAAATCAGAGGTGAAAAGGGAAATGTAACAAACACCACAGAAATTAAAAGAATCATCAGAAATTACTGCAAAGAGCTGTACACCAACAAAACGGGAAACCTAAAATAAATGGATAGATCCCTTGACACATAGGACCTATCTAAATTGAACCAGGAAGACACAGAAAACCTAAACAGACCAACAACCAAGACAAATTTAATCAGTAATAAAGACCCTACCAACAAAGAAAAGCCCAGGACCAGATGGCTTTACCGCTGAATTCTACCAGACATTTAAAGAACTAACTCCAATTCTTCTCAAGTTATTCAAAACAACTGAAAGGGAGGGAATCCTCCCAAATTCTTTCTACAAAGCTAGCATCACCTTAATTCCTAAACCTAAAAAAGATACAACAGAGAAAGAGAACTACAGACCAATCTCTCTGATGAACATAGATGCAAAACTTCTCAACAAAATACTAGCAACTTGAATCCAACAACATATCAAAAAGATCATCCACTCAGACCAAGTGGGATTTATTCCTGATATGCAAGGATGGTTCAACATTCACCAATCAATGTGATACATCACATTAACAAACTGAATAAAAACCATATGATTATCTCAATAGATGCAGAGAAAGCATGTGACAAAATGCAATACCCTTTCATGATGAAAACTTTAAGCAAATCTGGAATAGAAGGAACACTTCTCAACAATATATTACAAACACATGCCAGTGTCCCATTGAATGGGGAAAAGTTGGAAGCAATCCCACTGAATCTGGAACCAGACAAGGATGCCCAATCTCACCACTGCTTTTCAATAGAGTCCTGGAAGTTTTAGCCAGAGCCATTAAATAAGAAAAAGAAATCAAAGGGATACAAATCAGAAAGGAGGAAGTCAAATTATCCCTATTCACTGATGACATGATTCTACATACAGGGGATCAAAAAGACTCCACCAAGAGACTATTGGAATTTATTGAAGAGTTTGGAGATAAAAAATGAACACACAAAAATCAAGAGCCTTTGTATATGCAGACAATGCCACAGCAGAAAAAGAGCTTCAAAGATCAATCCCATTCACAATAGCCACCAAAAAAAAAAAAAAAAATCAAATACCTTGAAATAAATCTAACCAAAGATGTCAAAGATCTCTATGATGAGAATTACGAAACATTAAAGAAAGAAATAAAAGAAGATACACACACACACACAAAAAAAAAAGGAAAAAATCTTCTATGTTCATGGATTAGAAGAATTAAGATCATCAAAATGTCCATACTACCAAAAGCAACTTACAGATTCAAAGCAATACCCATCAAAATACTAAAGATATTCTTCTCAAATATAGAAAAAGTGACGCTGGAATTCATATGGAAACACAAGAGACCCTGAATAGCTATAGCAATCTTATATAACAAAAACAAAGTTGGAGGCATCACAATACCAGAACTCAAGACAACCTACAGGGTAGTTATAATCAAAATGGCCTGGTACTGTTACAAAAATAGGTGGACAGAACAATGGAACAGAATAAAAGCACCCAAAATCAATTCAAATATAAACAACCCGCCAATCTTCAACAAAGGAACTAAAATCAACCCCTGGAGCATGGAAAGTCTCTTCAACAAGTGGTGCTGGGAAAACTGGATCTCCACATGCAGAAGCATGAAGCAAGACCTTTACCTGACACCTTTCACCAAAATCCATTCAAAATGAACTAAAGACCTAAATCTATGACCTGACACCATCAAATTACTAGAGAACACTGAGGAAACCCTACAAGACATTGGCATAGACAAAGAGTTCCTGGAAAAAAACCCAGAGGCACAGGCAATCAAAGCCAAAATAGGCAAATGGAATTACATCAAATTGAGAAGTTTCTGAACTGCAAAAGAAACAAAAAGCAAGGTGAAGAGATGACCAACAAAATGAGAGAAAATATCTGCAAACTATACAACTGATAAAGGATTAATAACCAGAATACATAAAGAGCTCAGGAAACTCAACAACAACAAAACAAACAATCCAGTTGAGAAATGGACAAAGTAATTAAATAGACATTTTTCAAAAGAGGAAATCCAAATGGCCAACAGACACATGAAAAAAATGCTCGGGATCACTAGCAATCAGGGAAATGCAAATCAAAACCGCAATGAGCATCACCTCACCTCAGTTAGAATGGCTTTCATACAGAAATCAACAAACAAATGCTGGCAAGGATGTGGAGAAAAAGGTACCCTAATTCACTGTTGGTGGGAATGTAAACTGGTAAAACCAATATCGAAGACAGTGTGGAGATACCTCAGAGGTCTGAACATATGACCCAGCGGTCCTGCTCCTGGGAATCTACCCAAGGGAAATGAAATCAGCACTTGAAAGAGCTATCTGTACCTCCATGTTTATCGCAGCTCAATTCACAATATAGCAAAGACATGGAATCAACCCAAATGCCCACCAATTAAAGACTGGATTAAAAAAAACATGATATTCAGGCATTTGCAACAAAATGGAGGAAACTGGAAAACATCATACTTAGAGAAATAAGCCATTCTCAAAGGGACAAATTCTGTATGTTCTCCCTGACATCCAGTAACTAATAGAGCACCTAAAAGGCAACATGTAGAAGTGAAATTGACACTATGAGAAGCAATGATTCTGAACAGCCCTTCACTTGACTATTAAGGAACAGCTTTTTATTCTATATTTTTGGTTATCCCTTCCTTTCTTCTTTCCTCTAGATTATTTTCCTTATACAAATCATTGAACACTAGGCTTAATCATAAATGTATAAAGTTAATTGAAGATAGATCCTAGTGGGAGCCAGAGCTGTGACACAGTGAGTTAAAGCTGCTGCCTGTAGTGCCAGCAAGCCATATGGGTGCCGGTTTTAGTCCTGGCTGCTCCTCTTCCAATCCAGCTCTCTGCTGTGGCCTGGGAAAGCAGTGGAAGATGGCCCAAGTCCTTGGGCCCCTGCACCTGCATGGGAAACCTGGCAGAACTCCTGGCTCCTGGCTTCAGATTGGTTCGGCTCCAGCCACTGTGGCCATTTGAGAAGTGAACCAGTGGATGGAAGACCTCTGTGTGTGTGTGTGTGTGTGTGTGTGTCTCTACCACTCTCTGTAACTCTTTCAAATAAATAAAAATGAATCTTTAAAAAAAGAAAATAGATCTTAGTTAAAAATAAGAGTGAGAATAAGAAAGGGAAGAGGAAGAAGTGGGAGGAATGGGTGGAAGAAATTGCCAAGATCCTAAAGTTATAATTTTGAAAAGCATGAAGGGTGTAACTGCAGAGCAGTATAGTCCTACACACTCTCCTATGGACTCACTTCTAAGGGTACAGCTAAAGATAATGCCATAAGACCCCAAAATCCCTTAAGCTGGCTGATAAAAATAGTAACTTAAGTGTTATAAAAACTAAATAAGATTAAGTCTTAAAGTGACCTTATAGATAGAATCAAGTGAACAAGTGATCATATAAATAGGACTAAGGGTAAGGAAACAATAATAAACAGAATTAAAAAGGAGAGAAGGCTCCAACATGGGAAGCAGTCCATACAGCAGATTCACAGAAGGACAATTGCTTTAGGTAGCACTCCAATCTCAGAATCAGCCCTTAAGGCACTCTGGTCAGGCTTGAAAGCCCAGGAGGAGCATATGAAAGCCAAGACACTACAGCAAAAGACGTTCTACACAAAGGACCCCTACAGGGAAGACCCCAGAGGAAAGAAGGGGCCACCCAAGAAGGATATACTTTTCTCTGAAGGGATGAGAGAACTTCCTCTTGCTTATGGCTCTGTCGATTTAGTAGATGCAAAAGGCTTCCACAGCTGAGACAGATCACGTCAAGAGCCTTGGGCAACCACTGATGTCATACATAAGAGTGTCATCTGTTAAATAAACAACAAGAGTCACTGTGCACTAACTTCCCATGCAGGACCTCTGTCCCCAAAGAGCTGTACCAGGAAACTTAATAGTAAAACTTGATCTCAAGAATCACTCCCTTTTAGTATGTTAAAAGGAAGATTTTTTTATGTCTCATAAGTTATAGTTGTATCCAAGAGCTCACAAAAGAAGTAATATCCTTGAGTTCTTCTTTGAAGACAATTAAATTTCTAAAAGGAAAGAAGGGGGAGGAAGGACAGGAAAAGAGGAAGGGAAAAAAAAGTGAAATAAGCAATAACAGAGATCAGCCCTTGTACAGACAACTGAGGAACACTTCTCTTAGTTTTTTTTTTTTACTCCATTTGTTCTTTTTTTCTTTTTCTTTCTTTCTTTTTATTTCTCTTTCTCAGATAAAACAAGAGCGAGCAGGAAGCGGGGGGAGAATGGGGGTGAGGGCGAGCATGGTGGGAAGAATTACTATGTACATGTTGTATTTATGAGACACATACAAATTAAAAATATTTTTTTTAAAAAAAGAAGTAGCTGAGGGACCAGGACTACAGCATAGTAGGCTAAGCCTCCGGCTGTGGCATTGGCATCCTATATAGGCGATGGTTCTAGTCCTGGCTGTTCCTCTTCCAATCCAGCTCTCTGCTGAGGCCTGGGAAAGCAGTAGAAGATGGCCCAAGTGCTTGGGCCCCTTCACCCACTTGGGAGACCTGGAAGAAGCTTCTGATTCCTGGCTTTGGATTAGCCCATCTCTGGCTGTTGTGGCCATTTTGGGGAGTGAACCAACAGATGGAAGACCTCTCTCTCTCTCTCTCTCTCCCCCCCCCCTTTCTGTAACTTTGCCTCTCAAATAAATAAATATATCTTTTTAAAAAAGCAGCTGAAAGGTTGAGACACATAGCAGAAGGTGGCGACTCAGAGCTGTGCAGTGCTTCGAATAGTCTTCATGGGGTAGGGAGGTTCTCTGGTTTGAATGTCCTCTCCAAAGTGCATATTGAAATTTAATTGTCATTGTAGCAGTATTAAAGGTGATTAGGTCATGGGGACTATGTCCTTATGAATGGATTAATGCCATCACAGGAGTAGGTTAGTTATCATGAGTTCAGATCCCTTTTCTCACTCTTTCTCTCTCTCCCTCTCTCCTCCTCTCTCCTTCCCTCCAGTACTCCCTTGCATATAATGCCTTCTGTCATATTATGATGCAGCACAAAGGCCCTCACCACACTTGGACCTTTGATCTTTGTTCCCAACCTCCAGAACCATGAGCCAAGTAAACTTGTATTGTTTATGAAAAAAAAAGAAAGAAAAAGAAAACACTAGGAGAGCTGATACACTTGAAAAATATTTTATATGCAGAAATGCAGAAATAAAAAAGATCGAAGTCAATATATAAAATAGAAATTTAAAAAATAGATAAATAAATCCTGGGGCCAACGCTGTGGCCTAGCAGGTAAAGTGACCACCTGCACCAACGGCATCTCATAGGGACTCCACTTCCCATCTAGCTCCCTGCTAATGCACCTGGGAAAGCAGTGGAAGATGGCGCTTCCACCCACGTGGAGACCTGGAAGAAGCTCCTTACTCTTGGCTTCAGATAGACCCAGTTTTAGCAGTTGCAGCCATTTGGGCAGTGACCCAGCAGATGGAAGATATTCTCTCTCTCTCTCTCTCTCTCTCTCTCTCTGTATAAACTGCTGATAAAAATCAGAGTGAAGGAAAAGATAAGGATGGCCTCCTCTCTTCACGTGTTCTGGCAGGAAATTCTTGCACTTATCCTCTCTTGCCTGCCTGTTGTTCTCACAGATAAATGGTGGCAGGATGTGAGTAGATGAGTAAATTGCAGATCAGTTCCCAGTGGATTCTGTTTCTTCTTCCTTGAAGAAATGAGGACGGAGGGTTGTGCAATGTCAGAAAGAGCAGTGCACAGTGCACTTCAAATGTGCTTAAGAGGTTTGTCTTTGTTTTAGTTCTGTCCCAAGGAAAGTCTTTGTCACAGCGTGAAGTTTGTGGAAGGCAAACAGCACACAGAGAGGGAGGGAGAAGGAGGTAGGAGGGAGGGAGAACAGCAAGCAAAGGGACACTATTACTATCAAAATTAATTCGCTGGGGTGGACATTGTGGCACAGAAGTTTAAGCTGGTATTTGGGACACCTTCATTCCACATCAGAGTCCCTCTTCCTCTCCCAGACCCCGCTTCCTGCTGATGTGTCTCAGAAGGTAGCAGATGATGGCTCAAGTACCTGGGTCCCTGACACTCACATGGGAGACTTACTGGCTTCAGCCTGGCCTAGCCCCAGGTGTTGAGGACATTTGGGGAGTGAATTAGCAGATAGATGATTTCTCTCTCTCTCTCTCTCTCTCTCCTTTCTCCCCCATTCCTCTGGTTGCTCTTTCAAATAAGTAAATAAATATTTTTAAATGAATCTGCTGAGCAACAACCAAAATGTTGTAGGAAGTTGATGGGGAAAACAACACATAGAGGAAACACAACAAGGAAGAGAAAAAAAATAAATAAAAGGTTAAAAAAAATGAGGGTCTGACTAGCATCAGAAATGTAATCTGATGTACTCTAATTAGTTTGTCTCGTGTGCTATTTTGGTTTAGTTGTTTTCACTAGTCTGGTGTGTATGTATGGTTTATCTTGAAAAGGTAGAATTTGCTCTGAATGTCAAAGCAATTTCAGCTCTTGCAAGAGAAAGCAGCTGAATAGATAGCAAGCAAAATATAGTATATTATTCTCAGCTCAAAAAAATTAAAAACAAACAAACAAACCAAAAAAACCCAAATCTCCTTGCGGGAATTTGCATAGTAGTCAGACGTGGGTTGCAGCTGTGGGCAGCCTGGCTGGGGTTCACTCTATTCTTGGATGTCCGAGCTGAGGCCGAGCAGGATAGAAGTCATTTACTGCTGCTATAGTCACTTCTTCTAATGAGGCTCACTTGTTCAATCAAATTTCCCAAACCTGTGTGCAAGGCTCTCGCAATTAGACGTGCCATCCCCTTTTCATGGCAAAACACAAAACTTCATGCTTCTGTCCATGAAGTTCTGAAATGTAGTCTTCCTCTCCCATTAAAAGGATTGCTGGTTTTCAGAGGAAAGTTTGGGAGAGTTTTTTTTTTTTTTTTTTCATTTTTCTTTTCCACTCCTTTTGTTAACAAAAAGTCATGTGGCTTAGTAGTTAAGATGTCACTTGAGATACCTATATCCCAATCCCAGTACCTGGATTCGAGTTTCTGATTCCAGATTCCTGTTAATGGGCATCCTGGGAAGGAGCAGGTGATGACTCAAGTAGTTGAGTCCCCATCACCCCACATGAAAGACCTAAATTGAATTCTCAGCTCCTGGCTTCTGCCTGGCTCCGTTGCAGCTGTTATAGGCATCTGGGGAATGAACCAGTGGAGAGGAGATTTCTATGTCTTTCTTCCTTTCAAATTAAATAAATAGATAGATAGATAAAATATTTTAAAGTGGGTCATAAGTGCACATATTTTCCTCAAAGTTAAATAGGCGCCTCTCTTTCTTTGAGTAGTAATGTGATGTGCCCAACTTTCTGGTTGTATGGCTCTTAAATGCACTCCAACTGACATTAAGGATTAATTCTCTTGATTACAAGCCAAGAATCTGTGCCTATTCAAACTTACTTTCTACCTGAATAAATTCATAACTTGAAAAAGAAAAAAGATGATGAAGTTGCCAATAATGAGCATTTCTAGTGTTTGGAACTCAGTCTCTTAATATTTTTTTAACCTATCAGAATGTTTATATGTTTTAGAAAATAGATTTATTTTTAAGCTTCAGTATAAATTTCTATATGAAGCACATCAGAAAAATCTGTAGACTATCAATGCTTTATTTCTGTTACCAGAAGCTCTGCTTCAGAATTGTGTGAAACATAGGTAAAAATCAACTTTAGGGTGAGACGTTCCCAAAACAGGCTTTTGATGGAGGGCTATTTATTCTCAGTCTCGATAGGCAAACTATATATTTTTAGGGGCCAGCGCTGTGGCATAGTGGGTAAGGTCTCTGCCTGCCGTGCTGGCATCCCATATGGGTGCCAGTTCAAGTCCTCACTGCTTGTCTTCCAATCTAGCTCTCTGCTAACGGCCTGGGAAAGCAGTGGAAGACGGCCCAAGTCTTTGGGCCCCTGTAATCATGTGGGAGACCAGGAAGAAGCTCCAGGCACCTGGCTTTGGATCTGCCCAGCTCCAGCCATTGCAACCATTTGGGGAGTGAACCAGGGAGTGGAAGACCTCTCTCTTTCTCACTGTCTCTGACTCTCTGTAACTCTGCCTTTCAAATAATAAATAAATAAATCTTTTTAAAAAAATTTTTTTAAAAAGCAAAGAAGAGCCAGCGCCATGGCTCACTAGGCTAATCCTCCGCCTTGTGGCGCCGGCACACCGGGTTCTAGTCCCGGTCGGGGCACCGGATTCTGTCCCGGTTGCCCCTCTTCCAGGACAGCTCTCTGCTGTGGCCAGGGAGTGCAGTGGAGGATGGCCCAAGTACTTGGGCCCTGCACCCCATAGGAGACCAGGAGAAGCACCTGGCTCCTGCCATCGGATCAGCGCGGTGCACCAGCCGCAGCACACTAGCTGAGGCGGCCATTGGAGGGTGAACTAACGGCAAAAGAAAGACCTTTCTCTCTGTCTCTGTTTCTCACTGTCCACTCTGCCTGTCAAAAAAAGACTCAAAAAAAAAAAAAAAAGGCAAAAAAGAACATGTTCTAAATGGTTCTAAATCTTGGTATATAGATCTATATTTACATCATTTGACACCTATCACATAGATCAGAGGGAGCTAAGGAAAAAAGGGATTTATAAATGAAAATTGAAAGTGAATTTTTTTGGGAGGCCAGCATTGTGGCACAGCAGGTTAAGCTGCCACCAGTAATGCCGGCATTCAATGTGGATTTCAGTTCGAGTCCTGGCTGCTCCACTTCCTATCCAGCTCCCTACTAATGTACTTGGGAAAGCAGCAGAAGATAGCCCAAGTGCTTGGGGAGACCCATAGGGAGTTTCTGGCTCCTGGCTTCAGCCTGGCCCAATCCTGGCTGTTGGGCTATTTGGGGAGTGATCCAGAGGATGGAAGCTCAGTCTCTCTCTCTCTTTCTCCACACCCTCCCTCTTTCTATAATTCTGCCTTTCAAATAAACAAAACAAACCTTTAAAAACAACAAAAAATGAATTTCTCTTGACCCAGAGATAAATACAAAACTACTTTCCAAGAAAACGAAATAGGGGATACATGTAATATTTGCCCTTGAAAGGTATATAAAGATCAAAAGTGTATATGCAATAAGAGACTCTTTTCTATTTCAATGTGTTTAGGTACATTAAGACTTTTAAAATTATAATTCTTTTTTTCAAATATATTTCCTTTTATAGCTTTATTTAACTATGTACGTTAAGAAAGCACACACCTTCAGACTGAAAATTGTCCTTAACAAAAGGAAGCCTGAGAAAACAAGGAGAAAGGCATGAAAGCTACATTTCCCTAGACTCTGAGATTCCACACACTAATAAAATGTCTGTCATTAAAAAGACAGGAAGACAAAGTCTCAGGATAAGGAAGAGGTTTCTTTTTAAAATCAAAGACATAGGGGCCGGTGCTGTGGTGTGGTGGGTGGAGCCATCGCCTGTAGTGCCAGCATCACTTGTGGGTTCCAGTTCAGGTCTCATTGCTCCGCTTCCGGTCCAGCTCTCTGCTGTGGCCTGGGAGGGCAGTGGAGGATGGCCCAGGTCCTTGGGCCCTGCACCCACGTGGGAGACCCAAAGGAGGCTCCTGGCTGCTGGCTTCAGATGGCTGCAGCTCTGGCCATAGCAGCCATCCGGGGGTGTGAGCCAGCAGATGGAAGACCTCTCTGTGCCTCTGCCTTTCAAATAAATAAATAAATCATTTTTTAAAAAAATCAAAGACATATAACTTCTCAAAAATCTCCCTATGTAGACCTTTCTACTTACACATTAGAAGACTGGGTTAAAAAATAAAATAAAATTGTGACATCCTGGCCAAATCCTTGAACTAAATATGTAAAGTATTAGCTACATGGCAGACCAAACCCTGGTCAACTACATATTTACTTTCCAGCATCTTGCTAAGATCAAGTGAAGCATGTATATAAAAGCTCATCAGCGGGGCCAGCATTGTAGTGTTAACAGGTTAAGCTGCCCCCTGCAATGCTGGCATCCCACAGGGGCACTGGCCATAGAGTCCCGGATGCCCCACTTCCCATCCAGCTCCCTGTTAATGCACCTAGGTAAGAAGCAGATGGCCCAAATGCTCAGGCCCCTGCTTCCACGTGGGAGACCCAGAAGAAGCTTCTGGCTTCTTTTTTCTTTTTTTTTTTTTTTTTTTAACAGGTAGAGTCATAGACAGTGAGAGGGAGAGACAGAGAGAAAGGTCTTCCTTCCATTGGTTCACTCCCCAAATGGCCCCATGGCTGGTGCTGTGCTGATCTGAAGCCAGGAGCCAGATACTTCTCCCTGGTCTCCCATGCAGGTACAGGAGCCCAAGCACTTAGGCCATCCTGCACTGCCCTCCCGGGCCACAGCAGAGAGCTGGACTGGAAGAGGAGCAACCGGGACTAGAACCCAGTGCCCATATGGGATGCCGGCACCACAGGCAGAGGATTAACCAAGTGAGCTGCAGCGCCGGCCCC